>NC_132885.1:11504514-11804514 GCF_030463535.1 Salminus brasiliensis | reverse complement strand
AGACTGAATCTACTACAGTGCTGCAAACCAAAGCTTGCAGAGCAAAGCTCAGGTCTATATAGTCAGAAGCAGGTTGGAACTCCTTGGGCATTTCTATTCATTTGAATTACCGAGGTCTCATAACCTTAAAAGAGTTCAAAAGGTCCAGACTTCAATTTCACATTGTAATTACATAACTACATACCTGACCTATTAGCTTCATAGTAGAGTTACTGACTTTTTAATAATACTTCCTGAATTCAACTATATTATGGCTGTTGTTTAAGGTGTCAATTAGTAATGACAATACTAATAGTGTGTAATATTGCATATACTAATAGCTGTTTTGTATAATTATAAATCTATCTCGAACCCAATTACAGACACTACTGAACACTGGGAAGAATGCCACAAGGAGACACTTACCTAGCGTGAGAGGAGCTGAGTGGGAGAGGTGTTACAGGATTGAGCAGATGGCGCCGGAGTGGCCGTAGCACTCACTCCCTGCTTTACAACCCCTGCACTTTGCCTCTCTCCCTGGTTGTCTTTTTCCAACCACTCAGGGCCATGCTGGCCTTTTATGGCAAGTGTAGAAGATCTGCATACAGGTGTGTGTGTGTGTGTGGCATTATCTACGTGACAGGTATTGGTTATCAGCCTTAAAACCTCTTCTGTACATCTGTATTAACAACAGGGTCATACAGATGGATTTGTTTGGCCTGCCACCCACACCTTTATGCACTATATGTCAGAACGTTTGTGGACACCCCTTTCGAATGGATGATTTCAGCTACTATAAGCTGCCTCCACCACTGACATAAATGTGTACATTTACATATACAGTTTGTTTGGTCCCTGTAGAGATGCACTGCGGATATGATAGGACTCTCTGGAGGAGATAAACATGAAGCTATTGGCATCATGCCTAATTCCAGGCGTGGTCTAGAAGGGCATTGAGCTGTGGAGCAGTGCAACTGTGTAATGTGGAATGATCATACTCCATCCAATACTCTTGGGGTGAGCTGGGGAGTTTGAGAGTGAGTTGGGGAGTTTGGGGTGAGGTGGGGGATTATCCAACATTTTGACCTTACTAAATGCAAACAAATCCTCACAGCAATGCTCTAAAATCTCATAGAAAGCCCTTTCTAGACAGTAGAGACAGTTTTAATACCCTTGATTTCAGAAGAAACAATGAATGAGCAGGTGTCCCAATCCTTTTGTTCACTTAGTATATGTAACTAAGACCAATGGGATGTATTACATTGGCTTGATTGTATATGAATACATCATCACATTTATTGCCAAAAATAAGTACATTGAAAGACAATTGTGTATATGTGTGATACACATGTGATCTTATGTAATTTAATCAATTCTGTGTATTGCTTTGTCCACTGTGGAAACTTTGTTTGTGTTGTCCTGTGTATGTCTGGCACAGTCTACAACAGTATTTTTGTCTTTCTTCATTGTGATCTCTGATCTCAGAGCCTCTGTTTAATTTTCCTGTAAACTTGCACTACTTCTATCATAATTCCTCTGTCAAATGCAGGCAGCGGGGATAGATTCCTCTTTTTAATCTTAGTTCCTCTTAGTGTTTCTTCCTTCGTGGATCGTGGAATGATTCTCCTGCCATTTCTGTCTTCAGCTTGCTCATTAAGGCCTTGGGTGCTCCAACACCACCACCACCACCAAAACTCCTTTCATACAGTAAAGTGCAGTTCCATGTGCCTTACTAAAAAAATCTAAACTGAACTGGGATTGCAAGAGATTAGATGGAGAACTAAGAAGAAATGTGTTTTTGATTCAGTAAAATGCAGATTAATTGCTCTATAATGTCAAACTGTAAATTTTTTCTTTAGCATAGTTTGGTACAATCTAAGTGACACATTTAATAAACCTCAAACACTGTTGTGTTATCCATCAAAAGAAAATCAGGCATAATAAAAAAAAAAAAACTGTGCTGGAATTCAGGCCAATTCCAACCCCCCAAAACTGTTCGGTAAGTCCTGACCTGATTTTATGCCTTCAAAATGTACTTACACCCAGCCAACTAGTGAATGCCCTGGTTAAAGCTGGTGTGACAGTGATGGGAACATGGTGTTGCTGACACTAGAGAGCAACTCATCACCACCAGCCTTTGCTAGTTAGTCTAATCTACCCGGCACATGGTGAAGGTAAAGCTTGGGGGGGACGAACAGGAGTATTATTATATTAGCCAATGCTAGCTTTTATCATCTCTTCTGTTTATCATCTGCTCCATCAAAAACAAACTGGTCTATCTCAGCTGAACCAAAGTGGAGCTAAACACACATCAGAAGAGAAAGCAGCAGCGATATTTTACTGGTAACACTCAAGAAGGCCAAACCCAGGGAAGCAAGTGGGGGCAGGGCCAAAAGCTAACTGGCTATAGTATCTTTAGCTTGCTAACAGCATATGAGCAGACACAACAAAAGGACAACTGTCTGGTAAGACTGAAAATGCTTAATAAATGTGCTCTTTGGTGCCTTTAAATGCATAATATGTTGAAACCTTGCTTATGCCCTAAACCCCCTGTGTCAGAGGTTAATCGCGAAAATAACAACGTCTTACATCAGGCCCAATCATAGGCCAAAATCTCTCTCAGATGTCTGGCTTCCTAAAGATTAAGGCCAAACTGGAATGCATCCTTCTTAATCTTTTCTTGGCACTACTTATTCTACTCTACAGTTTTCCCATCTGAAACGTTCAACTCCGCCGCAGCACTGTTTCAAGATAACCTAATCAACATATGACTTTTATGAACAAAATTTGATTTAAATGTGATTCTGTATTTTAAAAAAGATGAAGTATCATGATCAGTTTAGTTTTGGCACTAGATTGGCACTAGATTTCCTGCACTGTGCATGAACCACCTGTAAATGCATGATTACTGCACTAATAAAACTCTTTATTGTGCAATAGATAGTTCTACATGAGATTTTCCAGATTTCCTAATTTTTTTTAAAAAATGTGTTTTTGCTTGTGTCATACTTCCTCTTATACTTGTCCTCCCAGTAATGTCAAAGAGACGTTGCTTACAGTTATTTTAATTGTGCTTGCCCTGACTTTGTGAAGTCGCTTGAACTTCCCAAATTGAATTGAATTGAATTAAGACTTTGTTCATTAAGAATTGTTTTCAATGATTCTCCTTGTTGACTCTTTTCTTTTGATTTTGCAGCCTGTTAACATCCTGTTTTTTGGGATTCAGGAACAGCTTACAGTCTGCCCATGCAACAGTGCATAAGCTGGACATTCAGAGTGGGAAACAGACTCTGGAATTGTTTGTTAGATGTACATTGGCGCAGTGCAAAGGCTCTCTTAGAGCAGTCTAATGGTCTCAGCTTTTGTTCAGCTTAACTCATGCGGCAAGTTCACACTGCTTCCCTTGTGAATAACATTGCTTATGAGGACTGCATGGGAAAGCTCAGAATGAGGATGGATCACATTTTCTGATTTATGGCTCACAAGGTACTCTGCAACCTCTGATCCTGCCACACTTGCATTTACACACACACACACACACACACACCCTCCCGAGATTGTAGCTCTAAAGCCTGTAATGTCACAATCTAATTATTACTCAGACCTACATTGACTTCCACCAGTGCTCAATCAAAGCCATCCTAATCCGTTTACATCAAAGCACTAAAAGACCCTGACTTTAATCTCAGTGTTACCTACAGCAGCTTAAGCACATGAACAATGCTCCTACCTGCTTCTGGCACAGTCTATATGCGTGTGTGTGTCTCCTTGGTAGCAGAATGTCAGGCCGTCTCACTCCCTGAACTTCAGCCTCCACTTCTCTGCTGCGCCTCTTCTGATCCTCACACTCATTAACCAGCTCCGCCTGGGGAGAGATAGGGAAAGTGCAGGGCTCCGAGTGGCCAAGTGTTGCCCACCAGCACCTCAGCGACCCTCACCCGCCTCACTTACATAATCCTCAATGCTTGTTAGCACCATACTGTTCATGTGCACTGATATGTGGATTTGGATATACCACAGAAATACAGTTACCGCCTGTCATTTCACTTAGGATTGTCAGTAGTTGTGTTGGTGTACTGTATTTTACTGATGTGGAACCTGTGTACTTTTTGACTGAATTAAAGATTGACGCAACTACTATGAATTACTTTGTAACTAATAAGAAAGCTACGCTCTTAAAAACAGAGGTGCAGGAAATGGTTCTGTAGAAACCTTCATGTGGTGCTGTAGAAAAAACAACTTTTGATTTAAAAAAGGGTTCTTTGGATAAATGAGATCTCAGAACATCTCCATAATGTCACTCTTCAGAATGGGAAACACTTACAAATCTCTTGAACAGAACCTACAAATATGTTCTTCAGAACTTTCCCTCCTTGGCCGTATGGTCCAAAAAAACATGTATAATCCTTCAAAAACTATTTTAGGTATAAAATACTTTTATTTAAATTGTACATACACATTTTAGACATACAAGAGCAGGCAAACAAAATCTCAACAAAAATGCTATGTGCGTCCGATACAGGTTCCATACAGAAATGGCACTTGGAGTTAAATGTTTACAAGGGTTAAAAACACTTGACAATATGACAGGAGATTAGCATAACACTTTAAAATAATTCCTAAAAAAGCCCAGTGCACGGGTTTAATCCAGTCCTTGAGGCAACCATGGACTAGCTATTGTTGATTACCTGGCTCAGGTGGTGATATGCAATGCTGATTACTCAGCTCAGAGGATGGAACAAACATCTGGACTGCCTGGGGCTCCTTAAGGATTGTATTGGTAATATTAAACATAACAAACAAAGTACAGTTCTTTACAGTAGTCACACTATACAGGATTCCTCCATGCTTCCACTACTGCCTAGGAGTCACCAGTGAATGTTGGATTTGCAACAGTAGTTGTTGCTTTTTGGAAAAGTGGATTTTCACTCTGTAGAATAGATAGAGAATAGATAGCTCACTGAAATTATCCATTTGAAACACAATAGGTGAATCAGAGCTAGCAAAGTCCATATTTAGATGCTATGTGTACAATTAATTAATAAAGTTTAAAGCAAGTATATAGAAGAACATACACAGAGAAACAGTACATACTTTTGCCCATTGGCGGCGTTGCTGCTCCTTCTCAAACCTCTTCCATTCTTTAAGGTCATTCACATAAATGATACCCTTAATGAGGAGAAGGAGTAGAAGTCCAATCAAAGCCACAGCGGCCAGAGATCCACCGACGATCGCACCCACATTCGGCCCCTCAGGACATTCTAATACAGAGGATGCATCCAGATTATGAAATTATGTATCTTAGATGCTCAAACGTACTGTATTTATTTTACTGCTTTATCTCCATAAAGCACAGATACAGAATTAGCATTGTGTAAGTTACATTACTGCCTTTATTGGTAAAAGCTGTACAGTTAATAACCAAGCTACCTGTTCACTATTCATATTTGGAGCAATAATTAATGCTGAAATATGCTTGACTGTCCAATTGGCATATTCTACATGTCAACTACTTTCTCACCCTTACCTCTGTCCTTAAGAATTTTGACATCATACTTGTCAAATCCATCTAGCTCATTCATCGTGAAGGACATCCAGCAGCCCTCTTGGTCTTTCACTCGACAGTCCTTTTTGAGCAGTTTGTCCTCCAACTTAGCCTGAAGGTGGGAGCAGGATGCTGAACAGTTCTTCTGAAAAGGTCCTTTTTGAAAGCCCAGACATTCAATACAATTTCTGATGGGTGGGAATATGAATATCAACAAACAGATTGTAGAATGAGCATATAACACAAGCAAGTTGGTTCTTAATGATTTGAAATGGTGAAACTTTTGAATGGTAGTGATGAAGCGTATGGAGCTATAATTTGTGTACTGGCTTTGGTGTAGTTTGTATTACTTGTGTAATTTAAACGTTACATTCATTAATTTATTCATTCAGTCTTCCACTTACCCAGATGTTTGGCATGGCAGAGGGCAAGTGTGACAGGTCTCACATTTGGGAGTCTTGTATCCTCTCTTGCAAACACACTGGTTGCACACACAATCACCACGTCCATAGCACACACTTCCACTTCTGGTAAGGCAACCATCTGTTGATTTTTTGCACTGACAGGCCGTTCCCTCAAAGCCCTCTTTGCACTGGCATTTGCCACACTTACATTCACCATTACCTGAGAAGAGTTTAAGAACCCAACATGAACACTAGCTTGAACCTTTGTCTGTAAATCTTCCACTGGTTTGTGTGTGTATATGTATTATTACCGCCGCACAGCTTGTTCTGGTACTTCTCGCAGTGTTCGTCGTCACATTCGCAGTGAGAGCCATAGTAAGAGTTGCCTCCCTCGGTCAGGTGACACTTACACACCCCACATTCACATTCTCCTCGACCTTCACATTCAGTGCCATTGTCTTTACGGCATTGTGCTTTCAGTGCAGCCTCGTCCTTATGGCCCACGCTGCACTCACACCGCTGCCCCAAGAAGCCTTGATTGCAGCTATTGCAGGAGTGTAAAATACAAATAATTAGTTCACTCTGTTGTTTATCCCTGTTTTGACAACAAATGAGCAACAGAAGGTGATCTTCCTGTACCTGCAGGTGCCGCAGACAACACTGCCTTGTTTATTACAGTGCTCAGCTGCTTTGTTTGAGTTGTTGTCGCATTCACATTTACAGCGTGTTTGAACTCTAACTGTCAGTTTTTCATTAAAGCCTAGAGGTCCAATGTTGAAGGTCTTTAGGTCTATGCATTTTGATGCTTTCACTGTCACATTAAATGTCACCTGGAGAACAAATAATAGTCACAGCAGTTAAGCATAGCAAAGTATCATGTCTGGATATATTTTATGATGTGTAGAGCATAATACCATAAACGTAAACTGTATTAAGTGAGTCGTTTCCTAATAATAGCATCTCATTACTGGTGCCTATGTTTTGTGTGATGTGCCTACCTCTTTTCCAATATTGACATTATTACAGATTCCCTTATCACTAGGCTTGTGCCCTCCTTCACAATTAGATGTGTATGTTACTGATACATGTTCTGGGAGGGTATCATGGGTCACAATTATGTTGGAAGACAGTTTCTGTAGAAAACAGCATAAATAAGTCAACAATAACACCCACAAAATACAGAAATTGCTGTATGATGCTGTTAAGGACCCTGATATATGTGCAGTGCTAATATTGCATTATTTTAAGGGCAATTTTCCTTTATAGGCCCTTCTGCTTCACAGTTCACATATTTAGGTTTTTTTAGGGCATTTGCCTATATTTCAGTTTCACCATGTTGAAATTACAACACATTTTTGCACATTGCAA
Organism: Salminus brasiliensis; assembly: GCF_030463535.1. Taxonomy (NCBI): domain Eukaryota; kingdom Metazoa; phylum Chordata; class Actinopteri; order Characiformes; family Bryconidae; genus Salminus; species Salminus brasiliensis. The sequence continues at coordinate 11,797,218 of NC_132885.1, read as the reverse complement.
AGGTATAATATAGCAGTCAGGTTTAGCACTTTGTTGCATATATCTTGCATTTAGTGATTGCTTAAAGTCTGCGATTCTTAGACATCTTAAGATCTTGTTTGTTTTAATGCCTTGTTCTCTTAATTTTTCTCTTCACCATGGAACGCATGATCAATTGAATTTAAATCAGGTGACTGACCAGAACTGTCCATTTTTTAACTTTAAAAACACCTGTGTTGCTTTACAATATATTTGGGATCATTATCTTGCTGTAGGATGAAGCTCTGAGACAGGTCAATCTTAGTCTTATCTGTGTGCAAGTCTGTTTTCCAGAATTCTGCAGCTCTACGTCTTGTAACTCGAATCTGCATTTCTGTTTAAGAAGTCTTCGGTGGATAGTAGTCTCTTGTACCATCAGCAGTGGAGGTAATGCGAAAGTTTTCTAATAAATGTATTCTTGTTTTCCAGCCTCATAATAGCTTCTTTTATTTCTAAGATTCTTTGAAAATTATAAGCAAGCTGCCTGCACTAATAAAGCAATGGACCACACCTGAGTAATCATTAGCACTTGTAAAGCCAAAAGTCCCAAATATTATGGTGCCCTGGAATGAGGGAGGCTGCGTAAAAGAAGTGCTGTGATTTTAACATGGAAAAACTGAAATATATGCAAGTATTCATTAAAGTAACAAAACATGTTACAAAGAGCACTGGCACTGTTCACTAATGCATACACACTGTACATAAACAAAAAAGAAAAACTCACATTGTAGGCATCCACAATTAACTTCACGACATTGTTTGAATCACCACTCAGTACTCCAACATCGGATTTAGGAATCAGTTTGCTCAGCTCCTAGAAAAGGAACCACTGTTAGACAGTGCTTTTGTCACTCTAATGTAAGACCAGTAAAAGCTCCCCTTTCCCAGTTCTGTTTTAGTACACTTTTGAAAAGTTTAGCATAATGCAGTAGTAATTACACTTACTCTGTAAACGTCTGCCACTTTCTCAGTGACAGCAAAAATTGGCTGTATATTTTTCTCCTCCAACTTTCTGGCTATCTGACCAACGGATGGGTAGTCCTGAAAGAGAAATTTCATTTGAAACAACTTCATGTTTCAGAAGACATGTTAAAGAAAGTGGTGGAGCAGTAAATGTTTAGAAAACTACCGTGTCCAACTTATTGTAAGTGATGAGACATACCCAAAGATTGCTCTTGCTGTACATCTTTTTTCTGTCCAGCTGACAGGACTCTTGATTGGGTTCTAGAATGCCAGCAAGCTTCCCATCCCCTGCCATGTGGAACCCAGCGTCAGTGGCCAGCACCAGCAGACGTGTGCTGTTCCCCCAGCCAATCTCATCCTGCATATTTGCAGAAGATCCCTCAGCTTTACTGCAAGTCAACATTACTGTACATACAATGTGTGCATTGCATGCTGGAAAGTCTCCTGATTCATTTGGCTAAACAAGAATCTTTAAGTCCAAGAAAATTATTTTGAGTTTTACCTCACAGGTGATAGCTTGCATGATGGCATCCAGACTTCCTTCTGGTGTGTCCAAGTTGCCAGATATGCGCTGCCGAGAGACCATTTTTATGAACTGTTGTCCATCATTTGTCAGACTGAGGACATGCTTATAGCCAAATGCCGGCTCACATTCAAGTTCTTGTGGTGGACAGGGCTTCTTGAGCTTCTCCTCATTTGTGTCCGTAAATGGAAGAAGTGTCTTATCGACAAAAGACCCAAAGCCTGCATGAACGAAGCTGATTAGTGTTTGTTAGTGTAATGTCACCACTGAGTTAGACCAAATGTTTGACAGTTTGAATGTCTTTGTCACATGTCCTCTTACCTATCCTTGCGGATCCAGTGATATCGTTTAGTTTCTCAAGTAGGACTTTACCTAGATTTTTCACATTTTTCAGATCATCATTCATTGAGTAGGACAAATCCATCAGGTAGTACAGATCAACAGGGTAGCCCTGTGCCCTTTTAAACGTGAGGTCAAAACTGAAGGGTTTTCCTGAGAAAATAGAATTGGAGAACTTAGTAATAAGGACAACTCAGTTCTCTCAAATCATTGTATTGGCACATCAGTGTCCACAAGATACTTAATGAACACACCTAATTGTTTAATAATAATCAAGTGTGATTGCTTCGTTAGTGCAGTTCGTCAGCGTAAGTGTGAACGCTTACTCTAATGCTGTGAACGCTGCTTTGTAAGTGTGAACACACTGGTGTGCACCAAACAAGAGGACCAAGGCCCACTGGTCAGATAGTCAGACACAAAAACGAACCAAAGACATCTAAACAAACCAAATGCAGAGTTGTGCATGGGCACAGGTTTACTCCTATCCACAAAATCTAGTATCAACCCTGACCGCTTGCTCCACCAATATCATGCCGCCCGCATCTGCCGCTTTAGTTTAGCGGGACTGTGTCCCAAACCACACACGACCACACTACACAGTGTTTCAAAACTGCCATCATCAGACTTGCTTTCATTAGTGTAGTAGCCTCAGTGAAGCAAAGACGTGTGAGCAGCCACAGTAATGTTAACTTTACAGCTTTAAAGTACTGTAACAAATTAGCATGTGTACGCTATTAAAATCCTGGATTAATGCTGATATCAAGACAACGTTTAAACCTTGCACATCAAACTCTTCTAAGGAAAGGACAATTCAGATCCGTGTTATGTGGACCTTTAAACCTTCTCATTTATTCTTATCCAACATACCTGGTCTTAGTTCAAGTGTGATATCTTGTGGCTGGACCTGGACAAGGAGTTGGCCGTCTTTGCCATCAGACAGTGGTTTGTCTTTGTTCTTCTTAAAGTCATTGAGTGGGTAGACCAACTTTGCCTCTGGGCAGCCTTTTTTAAGGAGCTCACTCTTGATGTCACATCGTACTGTGTCCAGCTCCCCAGGCTTGGTGAAATTCTGTGGGAGAAGAGTTTGTGTTCATAGGTTTGATTTCTACAGTACTTTACATCATAGGTATAAAGACTAAAAAAGAATGTAGACTAAAAATGGCATCACCTTAACAGCCTTAACCACATGTAAACTCATAGAACTACTATATTCTTAAAATGTACCAAAAAGGTTTTTTGAATGATGCTCAAGGGCTCTTTTCAGTGGATGGTAAGGAGCCTTTTAATAGAGAAAACTGTGAAGGATCTAGTTTCTTAAACTAATACACTGTGGGGCCTTTGCATTGTGTAAATGTCCTTTGTTAACATGTTTCTATGACATTGTTCAAATAACCCTTTGCAGCTCCTTTTTAATTTTTATTTTTAAGACCGTTCCACCAGGAGACTCTAATGCAGCGTCACATTTCTTCAGCCAATCACCAGCCTCCACCTGCGTTAAAAGGCCTCTAATTGCATGCATTTTTTGCTGTTTTCAAAGTGACGTCATGTCTCTGCCTTCTTGCCCCCCACTGCCACCAGTTTGGGGTAGGCTCTTCCACCTGCCCCCCTTTGTCCCAGTGTCGCAAGACCTGGGCTGATGATGCAGCCTATGCCAAAGACTTTATCTATCGAACCCACAGTTTTAACTTGATAACATTGCTACCAACTCATTATGTGTCAGGATTACATTTATGCTTTACTGCTCTCCTGTCTTATGAGTAGATCTTCTGGTAGAACTGGTCTTACACCAACAGCGATTTATCTTTAATTTGAGATTTAATTTAAGGTGGTTTTTTCCCCCCTTTTAGATTTGTACATTTAATGTAAGAGCCTTTGCTGCCTAAACAGGCCTTTAACAAAATACTCACCAAGTCCTGGCACCAGACGCATCCTGGCCCAGACTTAATGCAGTCATCACATGTAGACACTGATATTTTAACACATTCCTCCTGGCAGTAGGCTAGTGCAAACACAGATATCAGACACATAAGGTAAAATCAAACTTTAATAATAAAATGTTTTTAAAAGCCTAAATTATTTGTAGCATTCATTACTTTTTTACACTCTAAGCAAACAGGGTTCTATGTACTGTAGCACTGGGTGGTTTGCCTCATAACAACAATGCAACCCTTATTTGTGAAATACACAGATCAGCCATAATATAAAACTTCCTGCCTAATGCTGTATGCCCCTTGTGCCACCAAAACTAACAAACCTAGTCTAACCCATCGAATCATGGCCTCCACCAAACCTCTGAAGGGGTCCTGTGATATCTGGCACCAAGACGTTAACAGCAAATACTTGTTACTATGTCCTGTAGGTTTTAAGATGGCCCATGACACTTTCACCAATTCACCAGTATACTTTTGGTCCTGTGATAAGCACTGTTATACTACATAGAACCATCTACAGATATGTTTTCAATCAATGTGAAGAACCTTTTAACCAGGCAAATAATCATTTAAGCATCGTCAGTTTTAAGGGCTTTACTAAAGAAACACTGAAACCTAGCTCACTCTTCTGTTGTGGACTTAACATAAATGACTACTCACACCATACATTAGAGTATGGATATACTGCCCATAGAGGAATAAACTGTCTTGTTCAGTCTTACCATATCCTGCAAACAGCAGCACGAGCAGGATCTGTAGACTCATTGCCTGATGCATTTCCTAATAAAAAACAAAAACAGACCATAGTTATTGCTTGTTTACTTAATGAGGTGTGATTCTTTGCTAATTAACTGTATGTCCGAATGATCATGGCCATCACTTCTAATAAATGCATTCTGCAAGTTGTACCTATTGCTAACACAGTTGTACAAATGCACACACAGTTTGTCTAGTCCCTGCAGAGGAGTACTGCCAAGATAAACCTCAAGCTTTTGGCGCCATGCATAATGCCAGGTGTTATCATCCAACATCCTGACCTTGCTAAATGTAATCAAATATTCAGAACACTGCTACAAAATTTATTAGAATGTATTTCCTGCACAGAAGAGACAGACAAAAGCAGGATACACACTTTTTAATACAAGAAACAATGAATTAGTAGGTGTCCCAATACTTTTGTCCATATAGTGAACACCAGATTCCAGTTCCTAAAATGTCACAGTCCTAGGTGATGTTTAGGACTATTGGATTAACTTAACAGATAAGAAAAAGTAGAGCTGTTTGCCCTCCACAAATTCCTCATTGTACACAAAACTAAAGCATCTGAGGAAAAGACATGTGTCATGTCATGTGTCAAATCACGATTCAACCAGCGTCCTTGTGACACACTCAGCCACAGGCCCATTGAACACTAATAGAGCTTAATTATCAATTCTCTCTCTCTCAATCTCTCTCTCTCTCTCACTCTCTCTGTCTCACTCTCCATGCGCACACACAAACACACATGCCTGGACTGCCAAACACTTTCTGAACACACCGCAATAATGTTGAGAAAATAAAGGCTGTGATAAAACTGCACTTGTTCAACTAATCATGATATTGATTTGAGGTAAAGGTAACCATATTCACTATTTGTGTTTGAGGCAGATTTGGCCTTTGCCTGTAGTTAATCCGTGCAGTGAACACATACACATACACATACACACTAGCGATCAAACTCACACAATAACAGTGAACACATGGGCAGCCTGAAGCAGTGGGCAGTCATCGCTGCGGTGCCCAGGGGTTTAAAAGCCTTGCTAAAGGGCCCAACAACAACAGCTTATCCAGCAGCAACCGGTATCCGATCCACAGCCCTGTCATCAATAACCGAATGTATATATATATCTGGCACAAGGCGAAAATACCCCCGGACAGGACAACACACACAGACATCAATGAGCAATTTAGCACCGTCAACACTAGTGATTTTGATCACTAGCAGGAAACCCACAAGGACAGAACACACCCAGTTCATCACAGGCCAAACCTCCCAACCCCAGGCCTCTGGAGCTGTGTGCTACACATGCTATTTGCACCACAGCACCACTGTGCCACCCCAGTGTCATTGCTATTTGTTTAATAAGTTTATTTTTCACAACACTGTGCAACACAGTCTTAAAATCCACACAGTTTCAGATAAAGTACAGATACTGAAGTGAAACTATACTGTGACACCCTTGCTCAATCAAAAGTGGAAGTATGGAGAGGAGACTGAAAGGCAGAAAGCAAAAAAAAAACAATTTTAAATTCTGCTTCTCTTTTCATTACAAATTAACCACATTTTTGTTATTAAAATCCGGTAAAATTGATTATATTGTTATACATATCCTTGTTTTTTCCCCTGTTTTTGAAATAACTTAAATCCGGCAGCTGTCCTTAATGTTCTTTCTAAATTTCATGATGAATGGACCAACAGAAATGCCAAAATCACCTGGAATGAAATCATTTTACATTGACTTCCATTCAAGGTTTTTTCCGTAATGTGTAATATATCTCCCACTTTGCTGGTATAATGTTTTTGTGACAGCAGTGATATGTATGACATTAACTGTATGAAAAAAAAAGTTAATATTGTAAAATTGGTGTTTTCATATCTAATGATTTTTTATCTAAGTAAAAAAATGGGCCAATGGTCAGAATTATTGATATTGAACCATGGTACCATGTTTTCATGTCAGGTTCTCAATGTTCAGTAGAATAGTAATGTTAGATTTCAGATAGATAATTTCTACTGCTTACTGCAAATACCCACCCACCATTTTTTTAACATTCTTGTAAATTCCTTTGTATAAAAAAATCTAATAAATAATATTATTTTTTGGAAAATAATGTTTCATGTATAACCAAAGAGATCTGCAGTGTAAATCAATAACATGCTACTACAGTGCAGTGGAAATCCCCTTAAAGCCTAGAGTAGGTTGCAAAATGTGTGAAAAAAAGTGATGTTAAATACTGTGACCAACAATTAGTATGTGTAAGCAGGAGGTGAGACTGCCATATAAGGTCAGATTGCCTGTTTAGCTTCATAATTATTTTCCTGTCTTTTTTCCCCAGAAAGCCATGGCTAGATTTCCTTCCTTTCTGAGAAATCTGATGAAGCATAACAATCTTACTCATATAAACACAGTTTGAAGTGTAGAAAATTACTGCTGGTGAAAGTGAATGTACAAAGAAATATGATGTTGATTAGACAGACATTAAGCAGTTTCTTTGCTTGTTCTGATTTTTGAGTTTAAACGCTAACTGTGTACACTGTTACATCTATCACTGCAGTGTAAAAAGGTTTTATTCCAAGTCATTTGGGAGCATTTCTATTGGTCCATTCACAGCAACAATACATGAGTACGTGTGTGTGTGTGTGTGTGCGTGTGTGTGTGTGCGTCAAATGCAGGGGAAGATATACTTTTGTGACGTTAAAAGAAAACAAGTTCATGGCCTTTGAAGTCTGTCTAGCGCTCAATACAATAGTACTGATAACAATGAAAGGCTACAGGGTTTTGTACTTTTAAGGTTAAATTAAGATGTCCTGATAATCTTATGAATATACATTTAGGTTAGTAAAACACAATCACCTATCTTTTGTTTTTAATATTCAGATTTTACAACCTTTTTTATGTTTAAGTAAAACAAAGTCAAACAAATTAGCCAATCATTCCATGTGCGAAACATGCATGTTGCAGATGCCCTCAGATGATCAGAACACGCCTATTACATTCCTGTAATGTCTGCGTTTAATGAATCACATGAAATGTAATATTTCCGTTGTATAACAATGAGATGTGCAATGCAAAATAGAAACACCACACTGATTTGGTAAATTCAGTTAAATGGTTAAACATGGGCTGAAAACTAAAGCTAAGAATTTGACCAACACATAAACAGAAAAAACACATAGCCAGGAATGATAAACTCAAAATATAGTTTGTCATACTAACAAACCCTTTTTTTCAGTTAAGAAAGGAAAGAAAAGCTGTTATCTATGTTTTGTATGTGGTCCCATGACCTTCTGCTGTATCTTTTACTTAAAATATTGGACAAAAAAAGAACTACATCTACATTTTATCTCCAAAAAGACAAACTGAACCTCATACGTTTTAACTCATGAGAAAAAACATGAAAATGTAGATTCCATTTCCTTACTTACAGATGTTGAAATGCTGCAACTCAGAGAGATGTTTCTGTCATGGGTGTAAAAGTGAACTTCCTGCCACAGTACGTTTCTTCACACTGAGATCAAAGATTGCCGTACAGCCCATCAGACAGCAGAAGACAACGTCTGGCCTATGGCAAACAGAATAGGGTAGGGTCATAGGGAAGTGAAAGAACAAATGACACCTTCAAACTGAAAGAAAAAAACATCTTGCCATCTGTATTTAAGCAGGTTTTATTTGCATTCTGAATGACTGAGTGCGTTTACATGCTGGCATTCGCAGCATGTAAAAGCAGTCTTTCTCTACTCAATACCCAAGACTTTCTGTTATTGTAATGATGTTATACTGAATTATTAAACCACTAAACAATTAGGACTATAAACCTGGCTTGTTCAAGACTGAGGGGTAATATGACTCCTAACCCTTCTTTAAACTCTTAACACCAACCCAATGGGCCACTAATGTCTTTATTATGAAGACTGTGAGTCTTACATTATAAGGCATTTTTAGACTATTCCATGAATTTCCAAAAATCAAACACATTGTTTCTTACAAATATAGTTTCATAAAACTTGCTCCAGGTTCATTTAATGGCATACAGCAGTATTTCTCAACCCTGGGCCTGGAGGCACCATGCCATGCACATTTTAATGCTTTCCCAGCTCCCAACACACCTGATTTGTTTAATCAGCTTATAAACCAGTAGAGTTAATCTTAACTCTAAAATCTAAAGCAACAACAAAAAAACATAAGATCACTGGGAGATCTCTAATGACAAATCTCTGCATACGCTTATCACCACTTACAACATTTGGCTAAAATAGCAGAGTTTCAGGGAGGAGAGTGGTCTGGCTTGCTCTACCTCCTAATTTTGTCAAAAAGCAATAAATAATCAAAAATAAATAAATAATTGTTAATAATGGTTAAAAATAAATAAATAATTGTTATTCCACAGTACTTGTCTTTAGCGTGTGCCATTACATGCAGTTATAAAATAATGAAACACCTGAAAGCCGGGAGTATATTCTTGCAAAATACAAAGAAGTGTGTCATTTTAGAGAAGTTAATGATTCCTGGCAACCTCTAAAATAACCTCCTCCCACACTAACCCTCCCTCTAACATCTGTGACCTATTACATATTCCTGTTCGTCTTTCTCTCTCTCACCCTCCCACTTACTCACATTCAGATTATGCATGGTTTTGCTAAAGTCCAGACCAGTTCAAACTGTGGTCACGGGGGGCTTCATTTTAGTGTTAATATCCAAGCTAAAATCCCAAAGTTAAGGGATTAATAATATGCTTGGTGCTTGGCATTGGGCATGATGGCCTTAGAGTCATGCGAGACTGCCCCAGAGTGTCCTGTTTTATTGTATACACAGTGCATTAAGAGTTAAGGTTTTATTTTGTCTGGAGGTGGATTCTTGTAGTGCACTTTATGAAGCTTGGAATAGTTACTAAATCTGACGCTATTAAAGCCCACACAGCAGGGGATCTTGGATATGTGTTTTCTGCAAGTTTGCAACACTGATGCAACATTAGGTCAGGGGTGAGGTTTTGCAGGCATGCTCAACTTTTACAAATTTACCATATACAGTATCATCATCTCAATTTTGTACAGAAGTCAAAGCATGACAGGTCTGCCTAATGAATCGCTATTTTCCATGCCTTGTTGGTTTCTTATCATTGTGAATTATTAGTTGTATTAATATTAATTATTAAACTACTTAATTAATTATTATTAATGATTAATTATTTGGGTGTAACTGTTAAAAAGTACTGTACTGTTGAAAAGGAACCATTGTTTATCAAATATTAATACATATTTTTGATATTGTTATGGTGGTGATGCACCACATGCTAAAGATGCCATAAACAAGCCCATAGGGCTTATGCTGCTAGATGCTAATTCTGGAAAGATGTAATGCACATGCTTTTTTATTTACCATTAACATTAATAAGGGTTTGGCTGCAGTCTGAATAAGCCAAATATGAGCATGCATAAAAAACTGATCACAGTCTGCAGTTTAGTTTTACATATTCCTCTATTTCCAGATGACAAATACATAGTGTGTCAAAGTCTTTCCACTGGGATGTAATGCACACTAGTATATGGATGTTGTGCATGAAATACCTACCAGAACCTGAATGTAGCATCTTAGAACTGGATGAAGATAGAAGAAAACAAGATGGTCCCACAAAAGACCACCACCACCATTACCGTTAGAAATAAGAGCTGGTCAAGAGCTGGAATTCCTGCCGTCTGTCTGTTCCGTTAGATGCAGTGTGTTCACACCGAAAGTAAAACCACTGTGCTGCTTACTAGACTAGTCTTAGCAACAACAGTCAGAAGGAAAGCTGTGGTTTCCTTCCAGGGCCACTCTCAGGGCAAACGCCTTTCCTCTTTCATTTTTAAACCTTATCTCTTGCCTGTCTGTAGTTAACTGATATGCTATCAGGGCTTTTTGTCACAACTTGACAATTATTGAAAGTAAAACATTCAAATATGCCCTACAATGTTTTATCAGCTTGTATCAGTTTGTAAACTGACGATGAAAAACCTGAGCTTAATTATCTGCATGGTGCTGAGGACCACTTCTTCTTGTTAAATACACTTTATATCCAACAGTATCCAGAGAACACCCTGAAGCAACCACTTATGAGCCAGGGAAAAAAACAGGGCACTAAAACATACATAACAGTGTTTTACCAACATTAATACTTAACATATTCCTCTCATTTAATGTAGGCTGGTACTAAGTAAGAGTTTGTGAATCATGTTTGATTCTCTGCTTGGTGAGAAAGACCACTTTGTACCTGTTAAAATACCATACACTCATAATTACCTGGAGACCCCTTTGAATTAGGAGGTTCAGCTGCTTCATGGTGCACCCATTGCTCTACAAGTATAATAGGACATAAGCCTGTATGAAAGTAAAAAACATAGGCCATTAAAAACACACATGAATAACATTTTTGTGTTAATGACATGAATGACACAGTTTTGTCAGTTTTGTTTTGCAATCAAATCCTCACAACAATGCCCAAAAACTCTTATTAGTACCCTTGATTTGGGAAACAACAAATGAGCAGATGTCCCTATACTTTTGTCCATATAGTGAAGACTTGTTGATACTCTTTGATCGCTGCACAGTTTGGTATGAGTTTTTGGTTTTATTGAATCTGTTATTCTAAAATGTAGAAATATATATATATATATATATATATATATATATATATATATATATATATATATATATATATATATAATTTTCATATATATATTCATGTACAGCCTATGAAATACTTTTACAATTCAAATGATAGTGTTACATAGTTATTACTTTAAAAATGTACACAGCTGCCTTTTATTTTATTTATTTATCATTTTTTTACACATACCTTTTACCTTCTGTCTATTATTTCAGAAGGAACACAAAAAACTTTAAAGAAAATTGAAATTATTTTGAACATTATTAGTTTCATACTTATGGCCTCTTGGACCCTTAGAGATCCTGTGTGTGTTTTCATCTGTGCCACTAGATGGCAGACTGAAACAAGCAACGACTCAATGTTTTCTTTTACTGGGATGATTTTCACTGTGGAGCATCCTGCTCCAGGATTTAGTAGATTTTTATACGATACCCCACATTTCCTGTAGCAGCAGCAAGGTCACCATCACACATATATATATACAAAAGCTGAAGTTTGCATTTGATTTAAATAAAAATACTAGAAATGTGAAGCAGTGGTAAATAAAGGCCATTTAAATCCTACATCAGACTGCATGTACAGGGAATCACTGGTTTCCAGACTGAAGTAAAAGAGCAGAGCTGTTCCAATGATTGATGCGGTTTACATTTCACAAGGAACAGTTTACTGGACATTAGATACGACTATGGTCCACAACTGATTTTTTTAATTGGCAAACAGAAAAATGGTGAGGTAATCTATTTTCTATATACCTGGTGTTAATATTGGCTCTGTCTTCGCCATCAGTCCAGCATGGTAATTGTCTCAGACACACATTAGACCTATGTGTAGACAAAAAAAGTATTTCTGGGAATTACTTCTATTAATGATCATAATAATCTGCAACTCATTTCAGAAGCGAAATTAATGCTGAAATGCTGCTGCTACTGATGCTGTGTGATAAAGGTGATAAAGATGACGAAGAATGGTTATGGTGATAAGAATGATGGTGATAATTGTAGAAGTGGTGGTAATGGTGGCGATGATGATGGGAATATTGGTAATGGAGATGGTGGTGATAGTGGTCAGGTCAACACACTTTATCCTTTGGAAATAAAGGCATTTCATTTGTTTCCAGATAATTGAATTTCCAGATAAATGATGTTGGTGAAAGTGGTGGTGATGATGGTAATATTTTGGTGATGATGGTGGTGATGAATAACATTTTTGTGTTAATGACATGAATGACACAGTTTTGTCAGCTTGATATTTTACACTATATGTCCAAATAAATCTATTGGCACTAATGCCAGGTGTGGGATAGAGAGGTGTAAAGCATTCTCTGGAATGATGGTGGTGCTCTGTCCAGTACTTTTGGGATAAGTTGGGGAGCTGGGCATGAGTGGAGTGGTGATTTTCCAACATCGTGACCTCACTAATTTTCTTGTTGCTGAATGCAATCAAATCCTCACAACAATGCCCAACAACTCTTATTAGTACCCTTGATTTGAGAAACAACAAATGAGCAGATGTCCCTATACTTTTGTCCATATAGTGAAGACTTGTTGATACTCTTTGATCGCTGCACGGTTTGGTATGTGTTTTTGTTTTTCTTGAATCTGTTATTCTAAAATGTGCATCAGGCTGTTAATGACAGGGTTGTGGGTTTGGTACCCAGGCTTGGTAAGCTGCCGCCCTTGAGCAAGGCCCTTAACCCTGTCTGATCCCAGGTGCTGCAGCGACCACTATGTGTATTTGTTCACTAGTGTGTGTGTGTGTGTGTGTGTGTGTGTGTGTGTGTGTGTGTGTGTGTGTTCACTGCATGGATGGGTTAAAGGCAGAGGGCAACACACATGGTCTTTGGTATTGGGCAACAGACCAGACATACTGGTGGTGGTGATGGTGATAGTGGTTATGGTGATGATGTTGATAATGGTGATGATGATGATGATGGCGATGGTGATGGCAATAATGACTATATTACCATGAAGTGATGGTGATGCTTTAGGCTTTGGTAATGAAGCATTTCCTTTGTCTCCAGAAAATGAACTTGATGTTTTTGACTGATACTCACACTGATACTGCTTTAACTTGTAATGATGGTGGTGATTATGGTAATAGTGATATTGTTAGTAGTGATGGGGTGGTGATGATGGCAGTGGTGATGTTTCTGGACTGATACTCGCGTTTTGACTAATGTTTTGGTTTTGGACAACAGACCAGACATAATAATGTAGTATTGCTTGGCTCTCGGCTCTTGCTCTTGACTAATGGCAGAGTGTTTGTTTGTTGTTCATACAGAAGGTCCTTAGCAGCAGTTCCTGTGGAGAGCAAAAGTGGTTGCGCTTACAAATAGAGGTAACCTCATTCCCTCACGAAGAAGATTGAGGAGATAGAGAAGTGTGCCAACTCTCAGTGATCTGCTCAGGAAGAGGCTGTGAGCTCCAGGGCCTGTGGGTAATGAAGTGCTCTCAGTAGGATCTCTGATATGTTCTATATCATTTCCCTCCAGAGATTAAAAAAATGTGGAATAGATTCTACTATAAACAGACAGATACTTCATCCTGCAGTATTTAATTTGTACACCATCTCTTACACATTTTCTCTCTTCCTGGTTTCCTTCTCCTCCCACTGCATTTCTGCCTATTCCATCCTTCCTTTTGTCCTTTCTCCTCTCCTCCATTTCTCTGAGTAGACAGCACTGCGGCGGTGTGTCTGTGTGTGAACAGAGTATGCCGCAGGTCTGCAGTAGGGGAGCTGAGGGCTGCCGTGTGCCGTAGGGACGGTGCTATTAATAGTAGCTGCTGTATAAATAGACCATGCGTAAAACGAAGGGTCCGGCAGTAGATGTGTAGACGCTCTGCAGCTAGCGCATTGCAGAAACCTCGTTGAGTATGTGAACGCTGACACTACAAAAATCAGAGGCAAAATGATGCTAAATATCTTTAAAAATACATCAGTAGCTTCTCAAACCACTGTGCTGGTTCCTGGAAGTTGTGCTGTAATGTGAAGATGTAGTGGGTCTGTGTGTGCTTTCCTAGAGCTCAGTATAACTGTAATTCAGTTAGCTGTGTAATTGGGAAAGATTCATACTGCGCAATTCATACTGCATCATAGCCACTGGGAAACATTCATAGTCAAATCACAGTAATTTTCAATTCCACTGATTTGACCAATCAGATGGATTACTAACAGTTATCAGTAGTACAATTCACTCTCAAAAATAAAGTGTAAAGAACTCACAAAGAACATCCTGACATTCACCAATGTTTTTGGATTTGATTTAGGATTTGTTCAATTTATGAGGACAAGGTAATCCATCATTATAAACTTCTGGGTTTTAAACTCACTTTCAAACCTTTCTCAAGAACAGATTTAAAAAAATCTTAGGAAGATATTGAGGGATGATTTTTCTTTATGAAACCAAAGTGTTTTTTTTATGGTATCACTCAAAATAATATTTGAAGTACCTTAATTTATAATTTGGAAATTTGGCTGCATTGAAGCAGCATTATATAATTATGGTGATGATCCACTGACCTGTGATAGGTAGGATAGCGCTGATATCACTGCTACTATATAGTATACTGGCTCAGTATGGCAGAAACTGTACTATATGTTCACTATGCACACGATGAGAACTGCGTAACAAAAGTCATATTTTTGTAAAATCCGGTAATATTACTCTAACGCCTCAGTTTACATTCTTCTCTCACTATTGGTGCCAGTTCTGTATCTCTGTATCAGCTTGTCTGAAAATGCATGTGAAAAATTGTCCTTAAGTGGTGGCTTTAAGTGTGAATTTGACTTTCCGACTGTAGGGGGGGGCCCAGTGGCTAGAAATACCAATTCTTGCATAATGATGCTTTAAGGTACAACCATTGCTGACAGAGACATTCATTTATACACACCAAGCCCAGCTGCAGGATTAATCAGACAAGGGCACAAAGTAAATTACCGAAGGGGCACTGAGGGAGCAACTACCCAGTAAAAGGCTGCTGACATAGATGATATTAGGGTAACAGGCTGTTTAGTCTTAGTGCAAAGGCCTCACATGCAATGCTGTGTATGTAATTAATCAGGAATACATTGATTTATTAATAATAATAAGATCACATGATGACCATTGTTAGATAATTATACAGTGACATCTTTCTGCTGAATAGCCTGCTTATTAAACTGTTGAACTGTTGAAATAATTATAACAAGTGTGTTTACAATGGCAATAAGGTTTACTATGCATTTTTACTATGGCAACAGTCACATATGAGCCTAAAGTCGATTAAAAAAAAATCCAAAAGGGGTATAAACCTCCCTAACCCCTGGCATTGCAGAGCAGTGGAATCCCTTGGAACAAATCTTCCAACCTCTGTCCCTGACCTCACTATTGCCCTCATGTCCTCAAAGGAATCTTCCACCACCCACTTTAAAGCCTTCCCTGTAGAGCAAATACCGAATACCATCGGAAGAATCACTGAAGGTGCAGGTGTCCACAAACATTTGGACAAATAAAAGATAGCCTTTTTATTTGTTTTATAGTTAATGATCACAACAAAAGTGTCAATCAAAATAATCATCATATATGAGATCGTAGCTAATTTAGTCTGATATTTTTCCTATTCTAGGCTGTTCTTGGTAATGCCAGCTCCTCAGTGCGCTCCATGCAGATGGTGGCTGTTCCCCATGGCTACTAAGAAGGATATAAATAGCAACAGTTTCTGCCTCATCCCTCAGTGCTGTGTCTCTCGCACACACTTGCATACACACAAAAAAAAACACAGATTGCTGTATGCCTCTTTCTCCCAACCTGAGTCATTGTTGTCTCTTTGGAACTGACCTAATCATGCACAGTTCTGTGTGAAATTGATTTGCTCTGCATTAATAATTAAGTGCGTAATGTCTGGAAATGTTCACTTGGAGGTTCACGTGTCCCTTAAAGGTTCCAAACAAGACGGTGCTCTCAATAATTTTCACATTCTGATTGGACAGGATGGATGGTGGCCTCATTCACTGTGTTGTCCAGTATGCTGGTAATGCTGTTATGAGTGTATGGCCCATTTACTCAGACATCCATTTGGATGTAATTCTAGGAAGTCTGATACCATAGAAAAAAGCAATGCTGTGGTTCGTATTTTCGGCCCATAGTAGTGGCGTGTTTCGCCTCCCAGGGGACAGCGCTTCGATCGCTGATCAGCGACCCACTTGAAAGAGAGTTCATCAATACAGTGCACAGCTGCTGACTAATCTGTGGAATAGTGTCTGGCAGTGTCGCCGTGCCTGATTGAACTGGGCCAATTTTCTCTGTATCTGCGAACAGAGATTTTTCATTACAGTTGATGTGCTGTCAACTGACCCCCGGGCTCCTTTAGTCATGTCCAGTCTGCGCTGGAAATGCCCAGAGGCACTGCTAGAAATGCCATGAGACTTCAGGGGAGGGATGTTCGACTTCAAAGACTTTCTGTTTATCCTGATTGGAAATTCTCCAAAAAGGAACACTAATTATGAGTCCATTAACATGAAGAAAACCAATTAGTCCCCTTGCAACAGCATCACCTTCATCTCACTGATGTTGCTAATCTCGGTGCTGAACTGGGTGTTGCCCTTCTGTGTGGCCACAGGCCTTTTTTGTTCCTAGCTCACTGTTTGTGTCAATGTGTACTGAGCTATAACTGCAGGTGTAGACTAAGAGATAAGGAGTAATTTGATTTTTCATGAATAGCCCTCTCTGAAGTTATACAGTCATAAATAGTCCTTGGATTAGATGATCCAGGCCTGGACAGGTAAATACCTTCTACTATCTTTACACTTTAAAATTGTTCTTTCAACACACACTTCCTCTTCTGAACAGAACCCTTATCTGAAAGGTTCATTAGAGAACCAAGAGTAGTTATTCTTTGGAATTGCTGTTAGTGATTTGGGCACAAATAACTAACATACTAGTTATGTCCCGTCTTTTTTGACCTGAAATGTTCTACTAAGAACAAAAAAAACAGAAAAAGAACAGAAAAACCTCAAGATGCAAGTGAGCTCTGTGATGATTTGTTGACCTTCAGTATTCCCTCCTGGACTCATAACAGTCATATGAGAAAATAATCATAATCCAGTTTCTTCTTTGTGACTCGAAAGCCAGAAAAGCTGGTACACTTTATGACCTGTTCATTCCTTTCTAATGACAGTTGTCATACAAGGCACAGAACTGTACAGGTGGGGTGAAGAACCTAATCTAGCAAGAGACTCTTTTATGGCTGTTTTACTTTACTGCTCTGTTAATCTAAGTTCAGACTATCATCCAAGCCGTGGCATTGCTGGATTTATCATTCATGTTTTTATTTCTTCTTCTTTTTTTGTGGTTGAGGAATTTTTATTAATGGAAACAGTCTGAAAGATTCTCTGTATCCTTCATGGTCATTAGGAGTTCACTGTCCAGCCATGTCCACTGCATAGCTTTTCCTGGAACTCTCTTGCATCAGATGGGAAGAATGAGTCTTCTTTAGCGCTTTGCTCCATGGCTGTAAATGCTCTACACCCCATAACCGACCGCCTCGTGATTGTTTTTCCATTTTAATGGACTGTGCCAAACTTTACCTTGGAGAAGAGTCCTGCAGCGCTGGAACCACAGCAGTGGAATAGAGCAGAGTGAAAGAGTAGAGTAGAGTCAATGGAGTGGTCACAGTCAGAGGAACACGTGGTCTGACAATCTGTAAGCAATTAATCTCACTCAGTTCACATTGTCTGTCCGTTTCTTCTTGCTGCCCTCCTTCCCTCAGTGTAGGCCTCATTTATCAATGTGTGTGCATAATCAAATAATCAGAATTGGTCACAAAGTGCATGTTTTAGAGACTGAGATAAAAGACAGTCCATTTTATGTTCACATTTTCATCATTGTATCATGAATATCAGCTTGCACTATGAGCAAACTTTCTTTTCTCCTGGGGGCAAAGCGAGAAGATTACATACAGACATCACAGCGAGTCCAGTGATGTGTGATTTTAAGGAATAGTTCAGAAGTAAAAGCTTGTACTGTGGCTCTGCCTTTTACTGTACTGAAAATTGATTTTGTTGATTTCTAACAGCTGAAGCTTGTAGGTCAACATTTGTTGACAATTTACTATATGATTTTCTTTTGTGCTTAAATACACAACAGTAATTGATAATAAATGTATGCTTGATGTATTTATCATTCCCCATTATAATGCTGTGATTGCATTGAGCTGTGTTTGTCCACTGGTCAGAGAACTTGGCTGTAAATCAAAAGGTCATGAGCCTTACTCCAAGCTGAGCATGGCATTTTCCCCAAACTGTGCTACAGCTATTTAGAGACTGTCCCTTGCACTTGCTTTGGGCAAAACAGAACCAAATGTCATTGTAACATTCAGTCATAACACCACTCCTACTCCTCTGTTCGTCCTTATAATAAATATGACGGATGCTGTTTTACAGTGGCTGTTGGGACTCAAGCTTCAGTAAGATCATTGAGAGTAATCAGTAAGATATAAACGATATGAAGGGGGCCAACCACAACAATAACCTAATATCAGGGCAAGGGCATATAAAAATTCACACCTCAGTATAAATACAACTCACATAGTACTTTATTAGTACACTCTACAGAGCCAGAAATATTCATTTTGAGACTGACATGACTGCAATAAGCAACGTCTGTAGATTTATCAGATACATTTTTATGCTGTGTATATCCCTTTTTACAACACCTAAAGTGTATGGGATTAGATTCAGATCCGGTGACTGGGAAGGCCACTGAAGAACTGGATTTGTAATGTAACCTGTTTGAGTCGACCTTTGCTTTGTGACATGGTGCATTATCATGCTGGAAGCCGTCATTAGAAGATGGATACATTGTGGCCATAAAGAATTTGCACATGGTCAGCAGCAATATTCAAAAAGGGGCACTAAAGTGATGACTGGTGATTAAACGGGCCCAGAGCGTGCCAGGAAAACATTCCCCACACCATTACATCACCTCCATCATTACATCCTGGACTGTTGACACAAGGCAGGTTGGGTCCATGTATTTATGCTGTTGGTATTAAATTCTGACACTACTATCGAGCAGAGTCCCTCAGCAGAAATCCTGACTTAGACTAGGATTTTGTTCCAGTGTTGGTGACCCTGTGCCCACTGAAGCCTCAGCTTTCTGTGCTTGGCTGATAGAAATGGAACCCAACAAGGTCTTCTGCTGTTGTAGTCCATTAACCATTAAGGTTGGATGTAGGATTGAGAGCTGCCTTTCTGATCACCACAATTGTACAAAGTGGTGATCTGAGTTACTGTAGCCAGTCAGTTCCAACCAGTCTGGACCTTCTCAGTTGATCTCTCTCATTAACAAGGCGTTTACGTCTGCAGAACTGTTGCTCACTGGATGTGGTTTCTTTCACTCGATGTGTTTCTGGCAATATGGCCAATTGCTTACTTTATCCCACCTTGTTCAGATTAGGGACAGGACTGTCTGTGATAATCAATCATATGCTACAGATGTGCCAGAAACAGAATATCACCTGAAAAAAACTGGTGAATGACCAGAATGAAAAGTAACCATCCATTAAAAGGTTCTTCTGTAAAGCAAGGGTGGTTCAGTATGTAAAGTGCCTCGTTGGCCGCTGTAATCCTCAGCAGCAATTGCGCTATACACCAAGCAAAATATGTCCTTTTCATAAAGTCACTGTGGTGGTAATTAGCATGCTGATTTTATCTTTAGAGCCATGCTATTTTTACACACATCTTTGATAAAAGCCAGTCAAAATTCATGTTGATGAACTTATGCATATTAATAACCACTAATTAGTACCAGCTTGGTGCCAAAATTAAGTTGCTGGTTCTTTTAAATCATGGCAGAGCAGCAAAACAAAAGTTTTCTCCTGAATCTATATCTGTGTTCTTGATCTAATTGGCTGAACCATGTTCAAAGTAACTGTCAGTATTGAATTCTGTGTTAATGTGTTGCAAAGTCCTTCACGAGAGGTCAAGTTCTTAACAATCCAAGGATTTTTACAGGCTAAGGTGTATAATTCACTAACTACTGGGACTTCTGCACAAACTGGTGGGGCTATTTTTTGGTAATAGAAGTTTGTAATAACTTTTTTGGCCCGCCAGTGAACTATAGGCTGTTTTAAGGGGTTAAACTGCAAACTGCAAGTCACTCAGCTGAGTGGATTAGCATGTGATTTTGTTAAGTTATTTTGTTAAATCTGCAGACTTCTTTGAGAACATAATAAAGAAAAGATGATTCAATCCTGATTGCCATAATAATTACCATCACATCTGTCTAAGTAGACTTTTTTGCAGGAAGGTGTTGTGTTATGAATGTCTAACAGCAAAGGAAGACGAGGAAAAATGTGGTAGTGCTACTTATCACAAGCCGGGATTCTCTGTTCATGAATGAACAAATGTGTTACTGTGGTTTTGTATATCTGGCCCAGTATGTCATACTATCAGTTGTGAGTTACTTAGTTTAGAACATGGTTCTACTCAGAAGTTGCTCGGCTGAAGGTAGCAACCTGACTGCGCTGTTCCTGTTGCAAGCTTTCATTGGTTTCTTTCATGAATGGTCTGGTTCAGACAGGGTGAAAGCAGCACGTGGGCGAGGACGCTGGAAGAGAGTCGTGCTGGTGTGTTTCAGAGGCTGACACACCGCTGCTGTGTGTTGTAGTAAGGCATTGAGCTGGGCTTTCTATGTGCCAGACAGGTGGGTGGTAAAGCTGGGCAAGGAGATCAGAGCAGTGGTAGGAGGCTAAGGGATGGTGAGAGAGATCACTAGGATGTGGCAGGCACTGTGACATATCAAGTATCAACCAATCATTGCCGCCTCCAGCAGCAAACCGTCAAAAGCAAAACCTACAGTGGAAATGACATTCAGGAAGGGGGGCATCAGTTGGTGGCTGATCCACACTCACACAGATAAGCTCACCTGGAATGAGCAGCTAAACTGGGTCACAACAGCAAGTAGAAAAGTGTGACTTTTTGGCAGAACGACATGAGAGAGAAAAAGAGAGAGAGAGGGAGAGGGAGATGGAGGGAGAGAGAGAGAGAAAAAAGGAAACACTGCATTCCTCCAGGACCTAGTCAGCCTGCAAGACAGACAGTCAGGCAGTTCAGAAGTGTGACTCCCTACTCAACAGTCCAGGGAGTTACTACTCCATCCTGCAATGCATTTTAAAACTCCAGTACCTGGCAGGCTGGTCCTTCCCCCTTCCTTCTGCCATCTGTCTCTTACTGAATGTCCACAGGGAACTTGTAACTGCCCAGGAGATAAAGTCCTATCAGAGTGTCTAAATTGGATCAATTCAATTACTGAAAGGGGGTTTTACTCCATGCACAGCATATTTATTGGCACCTTACCTCACAATAACACAAGGGTTAGCGCCTTTAGTAGTGGTGTAGCAGTCATGGCTGGGCAGAATACTTAGAAAAGGTAGAAATGGCAGAAAATGTAAATGTATCCGGTAGAAGAAGGTACATAAATAATTTTGTTATAAGTCTGTGTTCTTACTTGACAGTTTTATTTATTGTAATTATTCCAGGGGACACTGATTTAAGCTTGTTGTGTGTTATGAAGTGCATAATGTTGGAGTCTTTTGTGCTAGGCCTTTCACTTGTGAACTATCCACCACTGAGGTTACAATTCAGATAGAAAATCAAGGTCCATAACACTGAGAAAAATAACTGATCAGCACAGTGATTTATCAGTCTACTCAGGCTTTAGTAGAGCTCAGTAACACTGAGATAAATAACTGATCAGCAAATTGCAGTTCCTGTGCTGATAAACACTGAATGTTAATTAAGCTTTTCTGCAGTTCCATAAATTACTCATCGTAATATATTTTAAGTAGTAACGTTTGTTCCTTTAGTAACAATACTCTTTCATGAACAAAAATGTTTGCTACCCTACGCATCTCTGAGCTGGGCCCATATCAGTTATGCGACATGTGTGGATTTCTAGCTGCAGGTCTCCACCCAGCTCTGGTCTAATTAGTAGGTTATGCAGTGATGTAGATAGAGCATTCATTTTTCTTCATTTAAATTTAGATTTTGAGGTGATTGTCTAGTTACACCCATGTGTACACCCTGGTGATGCTATACACTTAAATACACATTTTGGAGTTTTGCTCAACATTAAAATGGGGTATAAAACAGTTGCATTCACTGAGGTCAAAGCAACACCTGACCTTTGCTATTTTTCACAGTAAGTCTGCAGGTTTTCAGGCTGTGAAGAGATTACTCTGTGAATTCACTGCGGCCTTGTTCACAGTGACACAAGCATAGACAGTAATGTGAGCGAGGCAGATCTGTCAAACGGATTAGGAATCTTGGATTTTTATTGGAAACGTCTGACGAAACACAACCCAGACATTTGTGCTCTAGCACATTTTCACAGCCCTCTCATTTCCTGTGAATGGACTGCTTTTGGGACGCAGAATGCCTGTGGCCTGCCACTGATTGGCACTTTGAGTGGACACATAATCCGCTTCGCTTTACTCCTGCCTCTGCTTTTCATGCAGAGAACATGCTTTGTCTCGGCCAGCAGCCGCTAACAGAGCAGGTGATTTACAGCATGGTGCTGCTTTAGCCAGTGCCAGGTCTTTGAACATCATGAAGTGGAGGGGGTAATGATGGAAAGAAGGCAGCACAGTAAGCGGAAATATGGGTTAATCATGAAAAAACAGTTGGACTCAGACCCAGTCTTTGGCAGCATGTAAATGGATATTTATTTAAAACCCTTGAACCCTACACTAGAGTGTAAGCTACATAGTTATGAAGGGAGGAACTGTGTGGCGGTTTAGGGGCCAAAAAGGCAGGAACAAAAAACATGATGTAAATCTTTTGAGAAATCCATGGTCCAAGTCTCCTGACACACATTAGGATTAGTCTTTAACCCTTTAACCCACACTTAAAAGGTCAGCATGTGTCAGCTTCTTGCCCTCAAACTATAAAAGTTGCATATTAGTTTTAAAATAATTACTGAATAATTCACAGTATATACTAAACAGTTCAGAATAGTTACTGAATTATTCTTATTGGATAGTAAATCATTCATAGTAGATGCTATATAATTTTTAGTGGGTACTGAATAATTCATAGTAAATACTGAATAATTTAAAGCAGATACTGAATAATTCATAACAGATACTGAATAATTCATAGTAGATACAAACTAATTCTTAGAGAGCTTGCTAATTACTGAATGATTAATTGTAGTTGCTGAATTATTTGTAGTAGTTGCTGAATAATTATTACTGGATACTGAATAATTCATAGCAGATACTGAATAATTATTAGTACATACATTTTACACTGTAAACAAAGACCCTGTAGACTTTTACAATGGGCTGCATTTACAACTGGCTCTCATGTTAAGACCTTAAGAAACTGGTCAGCTGAAGAAACCCTCTTAAATTGAAGGATCAGACAGCATGTCTGTGCCGAGCCTGCTTGGCCAAACACAGTGTTAGTAGTGTGTTTCTGCGAATAGCTCCACGCTATATCTGCGGGAGTCTACAGCTCATGGATCTGCAGGTTAAAGATCAGTAGGAGGATTTGTGAGCCATGTGCTGCTTCAGACTCGTCCATGCTGACTCAGGAACATTCTACTGCTGCTGGCAGGATGTCACTGGTGCTATTGCCATGTGTTTAATCGCATTTGCCTAAGCGCATCCATGCGTTTCCTCTACTGCCAGTAAAATCTCATTTTTGCTAGGCGCTTACAAGTATGGCCTATCTTTTTAATCTTCACAGTGGGATTTGTTATGAGCAGGGTAGACCGCACTCAGGACAAAGTAGTTGTATAACTTCTCGGAGCTTGTTGTGAGTGGCACAGTTTAAAAGTGCATGGTAAATCATGCGAGAGCTGCAATAATCTTGGCTGTATTTCTTTCTAGAACATCTGTCCTGCAAGCTTTAGTGACACAGCCGGTTCCTTGCCTTGCATGCTAATGGCTTCTGGCGGATGCTGTTTTGTCGGTGAAAAGAAAAAGAAAGAAGGCTGTGTTTGTCTTGTTGTGAGTGCTTTGGGAAACAGGATGTGGTGTGATACCTGTCATTACTGTGATATCAGCATTACTGTCCATCTTCAGCTTCAGCGCTCATCAGCTCACTAAGTCAGCACAAAAGTTGAAGAAGACAGCAGAAATGAATAGGAAAAACATAAAGAATGAAAGGCACTGAGTAATTTATTACCCTCAACACTAATCAATAACCAAGTGGCTGAAAACCTTTACAAATGAAAACATAAATTCAAATGAACTTAATATACATCTATCATAAAATGACAAGGTCTTAATGAAGGAGCAAATTAAGAATAATTTTACATCACTGATTAGTTTCTTGTCTTACGAGGGGAAAATGGAGCCAGCTCCACCAAAGGAGCTCACACATCTCGTTTTACTGAATAATACATTCCCTTTAATAATTCATGGTAACCTGCATTTACATAGAAGTGGAGATTTGACCCCTATGTCTGCAAGTAGCACAATGGTCAGATAAGTTTACTTAACCCCTCAAAAAGGCTATGGCGTGCTGGTGGGGCAAAAGTATTATTACAAACTTCTCTTACCAAGGAATAGCCCCACCAGTTTGTACAGACGTCCCTGTAGTTACTGAGTAATATCCTTTAGCGTGTAATAAGCCTGGCTACATTAAAGAGTTAAAGTCCACAGCTGATATTGTCCTGCTGTCTTGATGACCTTGAGCAAGGTACTTAACAGCCTGTTTGCCAATTAACTGTTCCTTTGTTTAGAATAAGTCTAAAGATTTGCTGCATTGGACAATTACAGGAAACGTTTTTCCCAAGCTTTGGCAAAAAATAAATCAGGGAAAAGCACAGGCTCATGCAGTTTTACGGCTCAATTTGAGAACATTGGGAACATCTGGAACCACTGACCATGCTGTTTATTTAATTGTCATAGCAATCTTTCAGTTAGTATCAACAGCTGTTTGAAATATTATTTGTAGATCAGTCCATCAGCCCTGTTTTGGTGCATGTGTCATCCCAAATGGCCGCTTTGTTTTACCTTATCTTTAGCACTTTGCTTTAGTCTTGCTTACAGCCAGTGTTGGGTCGTAACACACTACTTGTTTTCTACATCATGTAATCTTATTACATGAAGGAAATTCTTTTGGTATGGTTACTTTAAAAAGAGATTCCAGTAGTCATTACATGCCTGCATAGTGAATAAAATGTATTTTCAAAAGTGTCATATGTAGCCTAAACCACATGATTACTACATTAAACTAAAGGAATCTTTCGGCTTACTTTGTAAAGTTATATAATTACAATAAAAGAAAAGAAAAAAATATTTAAACAAAAAAATTGTAACTTAATATGAACAGGAAAACTGCAATATAAATGAAGAAATTGTTTAAATGACATTTAGCCATTTAGATTCACTGAAAAAATCACTGTAAAACTGCAGCTTTGAAAGTAAAGAATACGATTCTGACAATCTACAGATGAAACCCAGTTTGGGAAAGTAAATGTATACTATATACTTGGTGCTAACATAACATTACAGCTCTCATTTTGATAAATTAGCATAATCATATTGGTCAAATAATGTAAATAAACAAAAGCTGCTTGCACAGTGGAGGTATAGATTGTGGAGATCTTTAAAGGCAATTAATCCAGCAAGGTACATTGAAAGAGTGATTTTAATGAAGTCCTGCCAATAACGACTGTATTTTTACAATGGATTGGTAGTCTGATTACTGCCTTCTTCTGTTTTGTGTATCTTTTGTATTATGTGATTTTGTATTATGTGTATTATGTGATTTAATATTTTTTAGCTATTTTTAGGAATTATATTTTTCATTAAGCAACATAAATAAATCAGTCTGTTAATTCTTAATTCCATATTAAGAATTATTAAGGATATAACAATGCAATGTGTCATATATACGTATTTTATTGGAATATGATTAGATGTGTTCGTTAGAGCGAATCACATCTTTTATTTCATATATTATTCTTTCAATACTCTAATAAAATAATAGTGAAACATCATGAGGCACATTTTCAGTTACTCCTTATTTATTTCTGTACCAGTAAAAGTATTGAATTGAGGCACCACTGTATCTTAGTGAATGGAATGCTGAATTTCCAATGACATTCCTACCATGTCCTACATTTTTCTTTTTTGTCCTACATTGCACATTAAAACTTTATACCTTCTATTTTTAAACTCTATTGCTATATAACACTTATTTGTACTCCTATATATTTTTATTTCTTATTGATACATCTTTTTTATTTTTGAATCTTCTATTTCTATTTATTTTGGACATATATGATCAGGCAATCGTCAAAGCATTTCGCTGCTAAGTGTATGAATGTATGATTTTTTGATTGAATATACTATATATTATATTATATACTAAATACATTACCACTCATGTATTAGTCCTGTATTTCACTAGCACTAATGAATTACACTTGTTAATTAGTCAACTCAACCATGTCTTTAGTTCGAACAAATCAAAGTCTGTTAAAGTGTCAAAGTCTGCCAGACTTTTGTGTCTTTGGAGAGAGGCATCACCTCTGTAAAGCCTCCATTTAACCTCTTGTCCTCTGTTCTCTGTGGGGCAGGCGATGGGCCACCTCTCTGTAAGAGCCCATCAGGAAGAGACAAGAAAGTGGGAGAGATGCTGACAATAAATAAGCAGCTGCAGGCAGAGGAGAGCAACTCTACAGAATGGAGAGATATTGCCTTTCCCTGCTGCGTCTGGGGTGGCCACAACTTAATGCTCTCAGTGGGGTGTGGTGAGGACGTCCGATTAAGGCAAACACAGGCTGGGAGCTGGATCAGGTTGCGTACAGTGCACTGCGATAACGGTTGTCTCCTATCTCTCCCGTGGCGGTGGGACAACAGATGGATTCTGTGTTTGCGTGGCTGAGGTGGCAATGCGGTTGATAAAGAGTGGCTGCTGAGTTCCTGCAGGAGACTTAAGACCTCCGCATTCTCTCCAAAAATAGAGGGAGTCTGCCACAGGCCAAAGTGTGCCTCAGCTGTCCATAGCAGAGCAGGCAAGAGAGGCACATAGCAGCAACATCCAAATGGCTCTGAGCTTTTAATGATGATGTCATGTGCCTTAGCCAGTCTGAGGCCAATATTATTTTAACTGGCAATTTAAATCAAATGGATGACAGGCTGCCTTGATAGAAACTTTAATGATAAGGGTACCAGCATAACCGCTGTGTGGTGACTTCAGACAGTTATTGAGCCAAGAAACCTTCAATGTAGCTAAAGCAGATCTCTGGATAGGGCTGAATAAAACCTGATTAATATTCAATATTTCAAATATTGTTCTTGGATAATTTATCCTTATTCAATCCCTGTCTTTGTGATTTGTGGGAAAACCAAAAGATAAAAGCAATCTGCTGTATTAATAGAAGGTGGATTGATACACTCAGTGTGTGCCCTATTGTAATTTAGACACACGTAGAATCCAAATAGCCTCATACACCATTTGGCAGAATGGGACACTTCACAGTTTCACAGTCATTCGAGTCCAGACCTTAAATCCAACCTCCTTAAAAGTAATATCTGAATATCGTCTGAATCCCTGGTCTGTGTCTCTGTTTTGTCCTGCTATGTGTGCATCATCACATGGCTCTGTTTGTTTGTTTCTTGTCTCCGCCCTAGCCACGCCTCATCACTAGTATTCCCACCTGTGGTTTCTTTGTGGCCCCGCCCTCTTGTTAGTCTCAGGTGTTGCTGGTTGGTCTTTGTATAAGTGATTCCTTTGTCGAAGCATTCCTGGTCTGTTCTTGTACATGTTCATGTGTGTTCATGGCGGCTCATGGTATGTTAGCTTGGCCAGTTTGTTCCTATGTTCCTTTCTTTTGTTAGTTTCTCAGTGGTTGGTTTGATCTCCAGTTGTGTTTCTTTTTGTCCTGTTTGCTTAGTTTGGTTTTATGTTTAATAAATTGCGTTTACATCCGCCTTCCCCCTTCAAGCTCCATAACTATGACAAGATGAAAGATATTGACATGCCAAGGACACAATTGGCTTACAATTAGCCTCTATCAGGGGCAGTGGTGGCTCAGCGGTTAGAGCGCTGGGATATCGATAACAGGGTTGTGGGTTCGATTCCCGGGCTCGGCAAGCTGCCACTGTTGGGCCCTTGAGCAAGGCCCTTTACCCTCTCTGCTTCCCGGGCGCTGGAGTTGGCTGCCCACCGCTCTGGGTGTGTGTGTGTACTCACTGCCCCTAACACGTGTGTGTGTGTGTGTGTGAGTGTGTGTTCACTACCAGATGGGTTAAATGCGGAGGACACATTTCGCTGTACAGTCCACACTGTACAGTGACGAATACGTGCACCTTTATCCTTTGTATCATTAAAAAAGTGACTGAAAAGTTCAACTCTATCTGAAGAAATGCTGTAAAAATGAAGACCAAGATGAATGAGATTCAGGGAATTAGAGATATACTTATAGACAATCACAAGATTGGAAAGCTCATTAGAAATCCCAGTGGGCATTTTTGATCAACTGTGAGAAAAGGAAAGCGGCATTATACCACCCAGACACCGCCTAGACAAAGCCATCCCTATTGATGTCAGAGCAAGACAGAGACTTGTGAGGGGAGCAGCTGAGAGGCCTGGAGCTACTGTTAAGGAGCTGAGACTGGATTGAAGATGCTCCAGTCAGCAATATAGTGAGCTCTGCATTCAACTGGGCTATATTAGAGGGTCACTTGAAAGAAGCCATTACTGAAAAAAACACTTCAAAGCCACTGATAGTTTTGATTGGGCCAGCTAAAATATGACAGAAGGTTTTGTGGTAGGATGGAGCAAAAAGCTTTAAGGCCAAATTAAAAATGCTAGGTGTGGTGCCAATTATTTTTAAGGTGCCATTCCTTAAAAAATAATGGATAGTCCAGAATGCAGTGTAAAACCACATTCTGTGAGAATTGGTATTTTATGCTTCCAGGCTCCTCCTGCAGAATGTGGCAAAAGTGTAGAAGGCAAATCAAATAAAAACATATCCAACATTTTTTATCATCACCTGAATTACCTTACCTTTACCTGCCTACACTTCTGCTGGAAGCATTTTCTGATATGGTGCTCTGATATCAGAATATCCTACTTACTGTTTTATTAAGCAGCTCTATCTAGAAATATACACTATTGTAAATGCAGAACACTAAAGGTGAAGGAATCATGTGGACTGTCATGGTAGAGTAGTATTACAGAATTTTACACAAATATTACAACATAATTTATGCAGCATTACGTAGTTCTTTAGTGGTTAGGTTGCTTTAGCCTACTCATTACATAGCCTAAGTGTTCTGAAAGCAGTCCAGCTCACCGCAGGTTCTACTACATGTTCCTGTCCACTGTGAATGCCACTGCTAGAACCGTCATGAGCACCACCACCACCACTGTCATCAGCCAAGGGAGCTGATAAAGGCCCTGCTGGGGCAAACGTCTGTAATTTTGTTACATTTGGCAGCGTTTGCTTGAAGAGCAAATTTCTTTGTTTCTTGCAATTTCTCTGCACCTCCTTTGCATTTTCTCTTTATTTTAGAAGATCCTTACAGAAAACAGAACGATTATCCTACTCTGCACTGCACACCAGCGCACAGAGGGAGCAGGGATGGGGTTTTTCATGATATGATCGGGCCAGCCCTGTATCAGTAAAGAAAATAACCAATGGGCCGCAGAACAGTGTGTTTCAAGGGCCGGTGTTTAGGGAAGAAACTCTTGCGCTGACTTTTCTTTGCCGAATGCATTAAGCAGGCAGGACCAATGCGAAAGGGGTTGGTGATTAACAACGTTATTGGGCCGGCCCAGTGTATAAATAAAAATACACTACTATATAAATCTTCTAAAAAGTGTTGGGACAGTCTGCTCAAATAGAACGTCGGCCCACTGGGAAACTGCCCGGTATGCCATATGGCCACTCTGTCCCTGATCACTTTTTTTTATGTTTGCAAATAAACTCTTTCTATCTTCCATCAAGAAGGTCAGATGAGACTGTCTAAGAGTTGCTGGGGGTTACTGTGAAGTTATGCAGGAAACCTCTGCACTGAGAAACTACAGTCTAACACCATGTAGGTCTTCTGACATTTTTGCCATGAATGCAAAGTGTCTCTTGGAGGGTAACCCGGACAGTGCAGTGGTAGCAGTTTCTGAAGGTCACAGCTGATCACCTCGTCAAGCTCTGCGCTCCACTCCAACCCTGTCCGCCTTTCCACCACACAGCACAGCGCATCCATTATTCAGACACAGCAGCCCTTTCACTGACAGCTCTGTGAGAAGGATTGCTCTGACTCCTCACCCGGACTATTAATTTGAAAGACCTCCGCAAGGGATTCCTGTTAGCTTTATTGAAATCTGTCGACATAAGTCAGTTACTTGCTTTCTCTGTGCTTAACCATTTCCTATTGCCCCCTGAAGAGCAATAAGTGGCTGTCCGAAAGCTGATTGAACTCTTATTCCTGGGTGCATGCAAACTCCATGTTGGGCTGCTCCTGCTCTTTGTGCTGATGAGCTGTGTGTAATGAGGGTGCTGATAATAATATCCAATGTCTGAGCAGATAAGTAAGAGAATGCAAAAGTCTCAGTCAGAATTTCTTACATTTTAGCTTTTGATGTTATTATAGGCTAAAGTAGTAAAGTAAGCATTTGCAGGCCCTGAGAAGCTGTGAAGTTGTTCCTCTAATCAGAGTGAAGTCGTGTAGTTGTTCCTCTAATCAGAGTGAAGTCGTGTAGTTGTTCCTCTAATCAGAGTGAAGTAAACTACAGTCTAACACCATGTTAACACCATGACACAATGCTAAGGACATTGTGTCTTTTTATACCAAAACAGGTAGGAATGTCTAAAGCAGGGGTTCTTAATTCTGGTCCGGATGATCTACCATCCTGGAGACCAGCAATGCCTGTCTCAAATATTCAGATGTCCCTGAAGGACTTCATTACCCAGAGAGCACACTTCTGGTCTACAATGGATTTAGCTTCCGCATTTAACCCATCCATGGCAGTGAACACACACACACACACACACACACACACACATACATACAATACACACATTCAATTACAATAGTGAAAATATGAAGTAAGGAGCCACACCCAGAGTGTTGGGCAGCCGCATCAGTTCCTGGGCAGTAATTGAGGGTTGAGTGCCTTGCACAAGGGCACTTCAGTTGTGAATGTTGAGTGAAAAGATGGCTCTGTTCTCTTGCTGGTCCAGGGAATTGAACCAGTGACCCTCTGGTCCCAAGGCTGCTTCTATAAACTATAGTGTTTAATGACACAAGATGTTAGTCTGAAAGTGCATTTTACTACAAATCTTTTTACTGCAAATCTTTTTTTAAAGATGACCTCTTTTAGACAAAGTCGGACTGTTTTACTTTACTAAAAAATACAATGTATATTCAAAAGTTTGCGGACACAATTTGTGAATTTGGCAACAATCTAGGATGTCTCTCTCTCGTTCTCTCTCTCTCTTCTATATTTATCTCAGGCTGTTTATTTTCCATCTGTTGTTCTGACACACCCTGTTATTGACTGGAATGACCTCCAAACACAATGAGAGATCATCTGCTTATGACGCTTAGTATTGCCGCGCTGGTACTCCGCAGACAGTGACAATTAGATACATGGTCAATTTCCATTACTATTTCCATTAGAGAAGTCTCATGGGTTTAAGTGGATTCACATCACTGTGTATTATGACTGTGACCTCTACAGAGTTATATAAATATACATGCACATGTGCCTGCTCTGCTGGAGAGTACCAACGGTTCTAAAAAACAGTAGTTGTAGTAAAGAATTGTCTTTTTTTGATGGGTGCGATGGATATCTCATGCTTTTAAAAGTACACTAATTAAAACTTGGATTGTTGTGTTTACATCAGCTGCAAACCTTTGAAAATGGTTAAGCAGCAGTGCTGCTTATTCCGGCAGACTCTACTAAACTAAACTAAATGGGTAATAGGCAATTTTTACTCAAGGGTGTGCTGCTGTTGTTTTGTACTCATGGGGTGCATCACTATCAAATTTTAGAAAGGAGTAAAGTGAACGGAAACTACCATTGGGGAGTAAACAAAGAAATAGCTTTGAGCTTAGTCATTAGTAACTGAACCGCCACCGTAATTGCACCTTTCAGTGGAAAAATCAGCAGGAGCATGTACCTTAATTTCCCTCCTTGGGTGTTGTCTCACAGAGAGAAAGAAGACACCCGTCTGTCTGTTTGGTAAATTGATTTTCCATTCAGTTGTTGTGAAACATGAATATGATGTGTGCATGGCTGCACCTGCAGACTTCAATTACCAGCCGTTTCTATCGCATTGACACTTTGAGGTCTTTATGTTCTGCTGTGTGCTTTCTGCAATTACAGGCAGGTTGAGGAAAGTATGTGTTATTCAGGACAGGAGGAAAAGGAAGAGTCTTTTGTGTGTAAAACACACTGTAGACATACAAATGCACTGAGGAACTGTAACAACATGTAGTGCGCAGGGACACTCTGAAAAGGACATCTAGCAAGCAGTGTTTAACGGCAGAGTGATCCAAATGTAAAAGTGATCAAAAACTTAATACGCTATACATCAAAACTTTTGTGGACACCTGTTCATCCAATGTTTCTTCTAAAATTGAGGGTTATCAGGGAGTTTGTTTGGGGAGCTTCAGACACAGGTGTGGTTTCTGGTTTGTTTTCTATTGTTAAAATTATGTTTGCAAGATGACTGAGTGAGAACATTTCCAAAATATCAAGCAGGTCTTGTGGTGTGTTCCTGGTATGCATTGGTCAGTTCCTACCACAAGGGATTTAAAAAGGAACCACCAGTGAACCGGGGACAGGATCACTGATACCGACGGCTTATTGATGCAATCCAGGGAGGTCCCGCCTCTCAATTTACAGTACTTAAAGGATCTTCAGCTAATGCCTTTGTGCCAGATACCACAGAATGCCTTCAGAGGTTTTGTGGAGTGCATGCCTTGAAGGCTCTAATGTTATGGATGATCAGTGTAGCTGTGTTCTCTAATTTAGTCTCCATTACAATCTCTGTTATAGTCAAACTGCTTTTGGAATCTCCCTAAAACTTTGCCTGGGATCATCCATCTCTGTTAGGCCATGTGAACTGTGGATTGGAATGGATTCTGGATTATAATACACCTGTACCAGCTGTGTTTAGATCTGAATCCCATATTTGCATGCATGGGTTGAGTTCGAGCATCAGTTTAATTTCTTCACATAGTCTCTTAGTCTCTATTAGTCCACCTCTGGAAACTGCTATATATATATATATATATATATATATATATATATATATATATATATATATATATGTATAGATGGAACATTGCTCTGAGGACTGATGATTGCAATGAGCTACAAGAGTAATCAGCTACAGGACCACCACTACTATTTCAACTCATCCCAAAGGGTACTGAACAGTCTAAAACTTAAAGGGCTTTATACCCCTCCAGTTGATGATTGGCATAGGGCATGGTGACGTTCTACTGTGCAGTTTCTCCAGTGTCCCATTCTGTTGCCTGTGCTTGTCTATGAAGGCACAGGTATTGAGTTATGCTGTGGTCAGAAACGGATTGTTGATAAAGAGTTACAAGATAATAGGCTAACACAAACTGTGCATGGCCACCAGCAAGAACCTACAAGGTAGGAGTTTCTAATAAAATGGCCAGTGAGTGTATAAACCTGGGGAATGAACGTGAACTTGACCATTGCATATGCCCAGGTTCATTAATGGATCACAAACACATTCTGTTCCTGTATTTCCTGTGTGCGCTATGATAGTCGATGACTGTGAAGTGTGTTGAAAGAAGCCTCCTATTTCAGGGAAATGTAACAGTGGATATCAGTTAACGTAAGTGCTTTACATAACTCTCTGAGCACAGATGGACTGCTGATGGCATAATATGCTTCTCTTATCTAGTGTTGTCATCTGAGCCTGACTAGGTCGGTGAGTTTTGAAAAGCTCTCTGATGGCTTCTGAGATCTCTTTGCACCAGGGAAAGATGCTCATGCATATAATAAAATGCTAGTTTCATAACATAAATTGTCATCCACCTAACTTTGGTTTACATTAGGCCTTTATGTGTAATGGTTGGTGACTCGTACTTGTTTATTTTTATGAATAAAACATTCTCTGTCCATATCAGCATATATCACAGCGATGATGACTATAAACAATGGTAATTATCAGACTCGCTCCAGTGGTTGGATCAACTGCCAAGTAAAGGGGGTTTTTATCTGAACTTGGAAGATCTACTTTTAGTCATAGTGCACCACTAAGCTGGAACTCACTACAGGAAATGTGAAAATTCAGCTTGCTGGTGTCAGGCAATCATTTTAACCCTTTAATTTGTAACCACCTCCACTCTGCCTGTAGCTTGACGTTTTACTTCATTTTAATCATTTTAAATAGTTTTTAGTTATTTAATTGTATTCCTTTTATTTGTTTATTATAATAATAAATATTATTAGTAATCTATTTACTGTAAATGCTTGACTGTACTGTAAACAAGGGTCACCTTCAATGTACTTCCGAGTGAATATAAAGGCTTGATTGATTGAGTGATTGATTCATATTGACATTGATCACTGGAAAGTTAGTGGTATTCACCAGGGGTGCTACAAACATGTTCCAGGCATCCCAAAATATTTTTTTATTCATTCTCTATATAACTGTATAATTTAAATAGAAAATAACAAAATATGCAGGAAAATGACTGGTATGATGAGACTGCATGTGCTATTGGTCCACTGAATTACAAGCTATTGCGTATACAGGTAAATGTGACTCACTGATTACATTTATTGTAATTAAGCATTACAGTATGCTATTATTCATTAAATACGGGTCATTTCCATAATGTGGCCATTAAAAGTGCAGTCAGAGGTCTTTTGTATGCACTGCTCATCTTTGACCTTGTGAATAATAGCTGAACACCAGTGTAACCCAGAGTTTAGATGGGGAAGCGACGACTGCAGGCCGGTGATTAGAAGGTCTTTGGGCAATCAGAGCAGGACAGATTCACTGGGACTTTGTATCCTTTCAGCACTCCTCCTAAATGGACACTCATCAGCAATGCATTCTCATTATTAGCAACATTAACATTTGAGTGAGGAGCGCTCCTTTAAATGGGGATTACTGTATGGATAATCACAAGACTGCAGATGAAATAGCATTGTCCAGTGGCAAGTGCTGAGCTTACTCATACAGAACACGGCTTATGTGCTTATTATAAAAATGTGCCTTTTTATACATTATTAATATTGATAACCCTTTATTAAATAGAGTGGTGGATGATACTACTACCTTGAAAACTGGGCTAACTGTTGGTTCCATGCGCTGCCATGTGAGAACACACATATCAGCAGATAATTTCATTATTATAGTCTTGGAGAGAGACACTGTAATTGCAATCCTCTGAAGCATAACTGGAATTTCTGACTGGATAAAAGTGCTTGCTATTAAATGTAAGTAAATAATTAAAGGTGCCATATCCGACATTTTAAACAATAATAAAGCAGCAGACAACTCATTTTTATGTAAAGATGTGGTGGAGTAAGAGTGATCTTAGCAGAAAATGACACCACACACCTTCTGCTCTTAGTGTTCAGAGCCAGTCTGGTTGTGTGTGCATGTTAGTCTCACCTTGTGGAAACATTGGCCCTCCCAACCTTACGCTGGCTCGGTAAGGTGCATACCGGTCCGATTTGAATTAGCGGCATCAGAACATCATGATGACATATGCTAATATCTTGTGAGTGCGAAGCAGCTGCAGGTGTTGGAGCCGGTCACTGCAGTTGCTCCCCATGGGCTGGTTACGAGGGTTGCATGTGGCGACTGTCTGACTTGCTGGCTCTCTTCTAACCTCCTTCCCCAACTGCAACCGGCTGCTCTCGCTGACCGCCAAGGTGGGGCTCAGTTCAATCACAAACAAGCCTAGTGACTGCCCACACAGCATTGTGCATCCCTATAATATGAAATTCCTATAAATCCATTTTACGCATCTAAAAATATGTTATAAAATTTGTTTAAAAATTTGGAAGTTTAGAGCAGGAGTGCCACAATGCTATCAGTTGGGCTCAGCAAGGTTGGAGCTGCAATACTGGTATGCTAACAGACAGTAGCTGGACTCAGCAGGGTTGGAGGAGCTTAGCCATGATGCTAAGAGTCAGGCTCAGCAGGGTTGGAGCGGGTTAGCCACAATACTAACAGCTGGGATGTCAATGACAGTTGGAATAAGATAGCTGCGGCAGCACAGCAGTCAGGTAGCGACAGAAATTACACGACACCGAGTACACAGGCAAGACATGAGGATAAGCAGCAGTGACCGAGAGACATCAGCGTTCTCTCACACGGAGATGATGGCATTTTGTGTTTAGCAGACACTTTCTCTGGGCTGTAACACTATGCTGAGAACATGAACAAAGATATGGCTGAATATGAATTGAATTATGAATGATTTGTTTGGGTCTGATGCTGGTGCTCTAGTGCGATATCTAGTGGCGGAAAGGATCATATATTACTCCTTTAAAGTTTTTCTTATTTCTGTTGAGACCCATTCCGCTAAAATGTCTGCACACAGGTCTGGATAGAAAGCAGGTACAAGTTGAGAAAAATGTCTAGGTGTAAAATATTCAATTACATCTGGAGAGATGTCTGCAACAGAACTAGAGCAAAACATAGTGGGATAAAATCAGGAGTAAGAAAAAGCTCAAAGATCATTAGACTCTGCCTCTCCACAGCTTTTGGTATTATAAGCTTTGGGTGAGAATTGTGCCAGTACCTTCATTGGTTCAGTCTTTGAGATTATTATTTGATGTTCTTTCTTGACTTTTTGTAAATCACTGTGATTCACAGTGTGTATATGACCTGCTTATTTTTCCATCTGACTTAATGGACTGTTATTAAATAATGTGGGGGAATCACTGGAATGGAGGAAAAATGGACTGGTGATATCACTGCTGTCTGTCTCTGTGGATTTTTGTGGCTTTTTTTCCATTTAAGCTTTTACAGGGTCAGGAGTGGATGTGTCCCAAAGTGTTTTCTGGAAACTTGGAAGACCAGCATCGCTTATCTCACACCAGATAATCTATGCAGCTCTCCATTCCCAGCTGAGCCATCACTGATGTCGCTGATGTAGAGTGACAGGGACTGAATTCCTCCTTTAAATTCCAAAGCAAAATGAGGTCATCTTCACCAAAGCACATGCCAAAAAAGGTGCAGATACTCCTCTATTATAAGGTACTTCTGATACATTGGTTGATATTCTCCGGCTGCTTTCAGGACAAGTACAAAACAGTAGTCTGATACTGTTAGCTAATGCCTATGGTGAAAAGGTGTTGATTGTGTTTTGTTTAGTTTTAATATATGTACTGTAATTGAATTTGGGGATATAAACATCACATCAACCATCAGAATGGGGGAAAATGTGATCTTGTCATTTTGAGCATGGCATGACTGTTGGGTTCAGAAGGGATAATTTAAGTATTTCTAGAACCTCTGGGATTTTCAAATGGAGCAATATAGAAAAAAACATCCAGCAGCCAGAATCAGCTTGTTGATAAGAGGGATCAATATAGAAAAGACTAACTGGCCGGAGCTAACAGAAAGGCTACAGTAACACAGATAACCACTCTGTCCAATTGTGGTGAACAGAAAAGCATCAGAATCAAACTTTGACATGATCATCTTTCAGCCAAGGACAGAAATCTGAGTATGAATCCATAGACCCAACCTGCCTTGTATTAACAGCCCAGACTGGTGACGGTGGTGCCATTGTGTGGGGAACGTTCTCTTGGCATACCTTGGGCTTATTAATACCAGTGCTTGTGCAGGTTGTTTAAATGTGAAAACATGTTAAAATGGGTGCTGAAATGAAAAGCAAGGCTATGTTAGTAAAGCAAGGCTATGTTAGTAAAGACCTCAGGATCCTTAACTAATGTATAGTATTGTGCTTGTGCCTGGGTGGGAAATTAAACCCCAGTCAGCCACATAAGTAGGGCAGTTTCTTGCTTTGCTAGATATGAGAAAATGGATAAAGACATGTATGTCACTTTATGTGACTAGTATCTGGATTGTATCCCAATCAGATTTTAACCACATGCATTTACACTGGGTAGTCAAATGTGTTTGGTTCAATTTGATTGCTGTGTGGGGTGGAATATACAAATGTGTTTGTTTTACTGGTGTTTCTGTTGTATTGGGCAGATGTTAGGTTGTGAAATGCATCTTGACTGTATTGACACTGTCATAACATGTGGCTCAAATGCATCTCAGACCACCTTCTGAAGTGGTTTTAGTGATTTGTATCCGTTTTGAATGCATACTGGGTGTGTTTGCACTTGCAGTTTTATGTGGCTTGACCTTATCCATAAATAATCCTGATACTGGATGGATGGAGTGACAAGGTGTAAACAGGGTCTAACTTTGTATGTAGAATTAAACATTTCTACATGTCCTGTTGTCACACATACCTAGTAAGAAGAATTTGTATGACACTGCATACTTTGAATAATTCTGCTCCACTACCCCATTGTTTTCTGTGGTGTACAGTCAGGATACCCTCCAGTGTGGAGTCCTCCTGTTCATTTATATTCTAATTAATTATGCCTTCTTTTGGACAAAGGTTTTAGTCTACTCATTATGTTTGGAGCACTCAGGGAAAAGTGGAACAGACAAGAGAGTAGTTCTGAAGTAAAAGCTTTTGGCAAAGTAAGCTTTTATATAATTAACCTCAGGAAACTATCCATCTTCTGCCAGTGATTCATATCCAGGGTGTAATGATCCATTTCCCAATAACCCAGCACTTCCTATTTGTACGAGCAAGAATGCTTGGAGTCCATGGAGCTGAAGATGGCTAGCTTAAAAAACAACACCCTTCCAAGGCCCAAATAGAAAGCATGATTTCAACTTTCTTGATGCCTAGAAGTGATTGTATGGACCTCGTATGGACATTTTACAACATGTCCTGTATATTTAACAGGGGTATCCAGTGAGTCATCCAAATTACAACTGTACCTACCTGTAAAGATAAAAATAAATAATTAAATAAAATGCAACACTGTACTATTCATTTTATTCAAGTATGACCGCAGTGCTGCACAGAGAGGTCAAAATAGAAGTAGTGTGAGTAGTAATGGAAACACCTCCTTATAAAATATGTGGTAAAAATGTTGGATATTTCATTTCACATACAATGTTGCTAAGGTATGTGATAAGATAAAGAGCCATCATCAACAAAATCAATAACTGAATTGCTACTAGAGTGCTTCAGGTAACCTATCAGGTTGCAACGTCCAGTCTTATCTAATTGTGCGAACAGCCTGTGCTGAAATTTAATTGTCCACATTTTCTCTACACCTAAGGCAGGTCAATTTTAGTATATGTGGCAGCGAGGAGTGTCCCCTCTGCAGCTGGGACAATGGAGAAGTCATGTCCTGTTCCTGAGAGTGCTGGGCCTGTGCCAGTGCGTGTCCCTGCTAGTGTCCCCTGTGCTGAATTATTGAGAGAAAGGCCTGGGTAATCCATCAGAGCAGGGGATGCATGGAGGCACCTGTCATATCTACCTGAAGGGGGGAAAAGAGAGGCGAGGAGAAGAGGGGAGAGGAGTTGCCTCATGACTCATCCATACATTATTAAACAGCTTCTCTGCACGAATCTAGCTTGCTTGTAAAATCTCATTTTTTTAACCTCTCAACTCACTGCGGACGCTGAAGAGGGGCTCCATAGACTGAATGATAAGCACACGACTCTGGGTTATGGTGGATTATTGACTGCTTATCTGACAGGTAGAGCCATGAGTCACATGAGCTAGGTAATACTTTGAACAGTTAGAAGTTTTACTTCTGCTTCTTTATTTATTTATTTAATTATAAATAAATTGAAGCATTTCCAAACTTAGAGGACATTGGACAGTGTTTAATTAAAGGTGCCATAGATTGCATTTATTCAGGTGAAAAATGTGACACAATGTTACAAGTCTGTTGTTTTGTCCTAGTATAAAACATGCTGATTTCTTTACAGAGGGCTCAGCTCCACATGATGACCCACATCCATGTAGCGTAGCATACATTAGCTTAGTCTACCCTAGCTTTGCATAGATTTCAAGACTGTAACAAGTACATTTTTTTTTTTACAGGATGGCATGCCGTCCTCTCTGTATCCTCTCGGCATTGGTGAAGATCCTTTGGCCTCCTTAGACCACAATGTGGCTCTCAGTGACACGGTACCTTGGGCCATTGTGCATGGCTGGCTGGCAGGATGGCTGACTGGCTCACTTGCTTGCTTGCTTTGCCGGGCTGGCTGTCTGGCCCTCCCTGCCTAGGCATGGCAAACAACCAGGTCGTTGGCTTTTGCATGATATGCAACTTACCCCTGACTGTGTTCAGCATAGCTTCCATATTTTCCTGAAATATCTACACCAGTTAAGGGAGTGTGTATCCAAGTCAAGATCATTTAGGGAATGTTTATTTGTACTGCACAAAGAGACAAAGTAGACTTAAGAGCAATCCAGTGCAGAGCAGTTTTCATTGCACGGTCTCTCAAGCTCTCATTAATCTCTGGGAATTTTGACCGATTGAGATAAATCAACTGTGATGCATTGTGCAGCTCAAGTCATCAGTCCATTTGGTCATCAAGCATTATGATAATGGGGCACACACATTATTACCAGCTATGTGGCCCCAGCTGCCTGCAGCGCTACAAGGAGACATGCTACAGCACCAGTGTATTGTTTAGCATTTGGTCATTAATAACAGAAAATCAATATGCAGCATTTTATTCCACTAAAGAGCACACTGACATGCTTTATCATGTCACAAGCCCCATCACATTGGAATCAGAACATATTCTGCTCAACTAATGCAGCCCTAGTGCATTCTGTGTCTCTTTAGAGTCCCATAGAGATAAATGATATACTATGACCCCCCGACAGTGGGTGTACATGCAAAAGGTGACAATCCTGCAGCCTTGCTTTTGTACCACTCTCTCCAAGCTGCACCAAATGACCTACAGTGTCTCATTAACGGGAGCAGCTGAACTGTGCAAATTGGCGTGTCGGTGCACCTTGGCTTCATTTGTCCCAATTTCCATGGGGTAATTCACAATTTCTTGCTTTAAATTGCATGTGAGCGAGGGGCCGGGTGAATGACTAGTGTGGGATAGCATCTTGCTGAAGCTGTGACCTCATGTATAAGGGTGTCTCTGAAGTGGTTGATATTCAAGACCAGCAGGCAGTGTTGAACTGACCTTGTCAATGGGCTTTTAGAGGGTGTGGCAAGAGGAGTATCAGGGCTTCAGTAAATTAAAAGTAAACATTTGAGAAGACGATTTTTTGGATGGCCCATTCATTGCATCTGGACTCATAAAAGATAAATATTGAAAACTCACTGGACAGCCAAGACTCCCTGATTAAACAGTAAAGCAAACATGCTCCCCATTAGCCTGGCGATCTTTTTTTGCCTCACTGTTTTCATTAGCATTTTCTCCATATTTCAGTCTTCAATTGCTTTCCTCCATGAGATCTTCTAGAAGACATTCATCCAGTTTGGTTCCAGAAATGTGTGCCAGCACTCATGATCTGAAACATGCTTTCATAGTTTGATAGTTGGATTGCTTCGATGCTGTCCAATTCTTAATGAATTTCTGTTGTAATACTCGTCATTGTTGTTGACAGTCCCAGCTGCTTCTCTGAAAACAGACTGAAATGTAGCAACTGAAAGAGCAGCAGACTAAAAGTGAGGAATGAGTCATGAAGCTAGCTTTCTATCAGTAACTGAGGGTCAAGAGGTTAAAGCCAGGATTACATTAGCTCTACTGGAGATTATTTTAAAGTCATGCAGCATTAGGCCTGATCTGAGCTACCAAGTCTACCACTAATTGGAAAGCCTTTTCACATCTTAAACAGACCATAGTCCGTAGTCAGCTCCTCAGGGAACTGCAGACTCGCATAGCAAAATGAATACTCAGAATCAATATTAAGTTAAATTCTGGAAAACTGGTAGCCGTTACAGGTTACAGGTGATTTCACAGTGTAATGATGTTGCCAAAACATCCCTTTGTCTGTCTCATTTTGTCTGTCACACCGGATGCTGCAGCAAATTGTCACAGGTCACTGGCTAACCAATGTAATGGAAACTTAAAACTAAGGTAACAACACCATTTCTTACACACTACACAGACAAAAGTATTGGGACACTTGTTCATGCATCGTTTCTTCTGCAATCAAGGGTATAAAAAAGGTTTATCCTGCTTTTGTTGGAGTAACCAGCTCTAATACAAGCCCTTTTACTAGATTCTGGAGCAGCTGTGAGGATTTGATTGCAATCAGTGACAAGAGCAGTAGTGAGATCAGGATGTTGGATGATCACTTCCCCAACCTGTTCCCAACTTGCCAACTCATTCCAAAAGTATTGGATGGATTACCATCTGTCATTCCAGAGAACACAGGCATTGGGGGGCTTTATATCCGTCTAGCCCACACACCCCTGACATTAGGCATGGTGCCAATAGGTTCATGTTTATCTGTTCCAAAAAGTCCAATTTTTTAGGCAATACTTCTCTACAGGGACTAGACAAACAGTGTTTGTGCATTTGTGCATCTGCGTCAGCGATGGGTGCAACTTGAAGGAGCTGAATGCATTCATTAGAAGGGGTGTCCACAGACATTTGGACATATGGTATATATTTTTTCCAGATAAAATTTCACAAGTTCTCTCGAAATTACATATCGCTTTTTTTCTTCTTCTTGGTCTTGTTTGAACATCTAGCTCCAAAGCAGCATCAGGTGTCAGCTGTCTACTTCTGATAGTCCCATTCTTTGACCAGAGCACAGGAATGGATTATAAAGGAGATAAGTAAGTGTAGTTTGAGTCGTGCAGAAGTAATTTTGCTGGTAATTGCTTTTAAGCAGTTTGAATGTCTGTGCAGTCTGTGCTGTTGAAAATGTTAAGTCAGTGACTTCTGGGAACTGTATATACATCAAATCATTTTTTCAGAACTAATAGTTGCTTTTTCTAAATTCTCCACTATTGGATCACATTGAGCCACAGCACAAGACTTAATATCATTAGTCAGTAAAATCGTCTTCTTAAGGATTCATTGAGCCGGTTGAAAGATTGATGTTTTGTGATATTGACCTCAAGCCACATCATAATTTTTTAGGTTTAGGTTTATGAAGGTTTTAGGTTGTTTATGAAAATGGCTGCTATTGCATCCTGTGGTAAACCAAATCAGTCCAAACTCCATACAAATTTACCACAAGCTAGCTAACCCTGCTGCCCAATAAACTGGCATCATAACACTGACAGCCTCACCGAGACACCTCATAGAAACCAACAAGTAGCTGGTGTTGTTATGTAACAGTGTAAAACTACTTTTATGTGACATTATTTCAATGCACAGGAGTGTTGGTTTGCTTGTAACATTGATGCAGCATTATTCATATTATTATGTAACTCCTTAGCCCACTAAGTGGGCACTGGGCAGTGGCGGTTCAGCGGTTAGAGCTTCAGGCTATTGATGACAGGACTGTGGGTTCGATATCCGGTCTCGGCAAGCTGCCACTGTTGGGCCCTTGACCCTCTCTGCTCCCTGGGTGCTGGAGTTGGCTGCCCACTGCTTTGGGTATGTGTGTGCCCACTGCCCCTAGTGTACTAGTGTTTGTGTATTCACTACCACGGATGGGTTAAACACAGAGGACACGTTTCGCTGTACATTGTACAGTGACAAATAATTGCACCTTTACTAATTCAAAAAATTCAGTGACATTCAAGGGGATAAATAAATGTTCGCAGGACACAAAGTACCAAGTTTGGAACATTTTTCTCTCCTGTATGACATTATAGTGACAATGTCTGAAAAATAGCGCTCATTTTTCACCAGCTTTGACATCCTTATATAGGCAAGATGCCAGCTACACACTGACACAGGACTCCACAAAATGGATAAATACCTCTTAAAGAATCTGAATAAATTCTCCTGAGGCAGATTACATAATTCTTTTTAGGGATACGAAGCAATTTCATTTACAAGCTGATTATTTGATCCCAGTCCCACAGTATAATCTTCTGTACTATGTAATATAATCAAATGTATTGCAGACATGTTTTAGTTGACAGAAGTCTTTGGAAGGAAGTTGCCCACCAAGGGGTCCTAATTTAACAAGGTCAGACTGACAGAGCCTGATAAAATCGACACCTACAGTGAGCTAAGTCACTTTTGCTGTCAACATTTTCTCAACAAACACTTCATCAGCCTTATATTCCACCCTCCAGCACCTCAAAGGGCACATCACGTCCAAATTCTAAAGCTGATAATCGATTAACA
The DNA here is from genome assembly GCF_030463535.1 of Salminus brasiliensis. Lineage (NCBI taxonomy): Eukaryota > Metazoa > Chordata > Actinopteri > Characiformes > Bryconidae > Salminus > Salminus brasiliensis. The sequence continues at coordinate 11,752,745 of NC_132885.1, read as the reverse complement.
TCTGCTGCTATGTCAGCCGGCACTGGTGTAATGTACGAGGGATGCTGGCAATGCCATTGAAAGTTAATGACTTGCGGCCAGTATCTGCACATCTTGAAGGCCTAATTAGGCTGTTAATGCCTCACAACTTCAGATTTTTCTCTGCACGTCCAGCGCTGTGGGACTGAATCAGACAGCCAGGCACGACCTCCCTGAGCCACAGTTAAGAGTAGGGCATCAGATTTCTTTTGATGTGGACTAGCTGTGACTACATCAGATTTGCCCAGTGTATGTGTCCTAGAGAAAAATATCTTCCACTTCAATGAGTGAGGACTCAAAACAGAAAATAGTGTTCAGTCTCTTCTAAACGTATTGGAACAGCAAAGTTAATTTGTTTGTGTTTGCTGTACATTGAAGCCATTTGGGTTTAATATGAAAAGATTAGCTTGCTGGACAGATAAGAATATCAGCTTTTATTTCCTGATATTTATGCCAGGATGTGTTAAAGCAGCATTATGCAACATTATTACTTTAAAATAACAGCTTTAAAATGATGTTAATGATTTTTTGGGGACAGTAGCACTGCTATAGTTGCTACTATACGCCAGAAACCGCAGTGCCTCTGGCGGAGCGGGCAGGATAGTGCTCATGAGGATGATGTAATGCTGCGTTGTTATGTTTTAATGTAACATCACTCAACTGCGTCAGTCCACATGCTTCTTTCACTTCTGTATCTTTTAGCTTCTACAATACTTGTGAAGCATAAATCACACTTCCCACTGGGGGGGGGGGGGGGGGGGGTGGTCTCAGAAACAAGAAATGCCAATTCTCACATAATGCTGCTTTAACTAAGTTAGTACATGGGCACTTTTAGTGCAGACCACTTGATTTTCAAACAAGCAAAAGTAAAGGGCCAGTTAGTCTTAAATTAAATTACACTAATTAATGCTTAACATTTGAATCATTTGCTTACAATAACGGAACTGCAAGCTGGCAAATCACTGCCATCAACATCTTCAGTTTTGATGCCTTTCCATGTTTTTGCTGATTCTTTCAGTTATTGTTTTTTGTTAGTTTTTTTTTGAGGGGGTGGGGGTTCTCTATTCAGTCTGCTGTTCAGGGGGTGAAAAGCATGCTCAGTTGGGTTAAGGTCTGGTGATTGACTTGGTAGGTCTAAAACCCTCCACTTTCCCCCCTGATGAAGTCCATTGTTGTATTGAGTGTTTTGGGTAGTTGTCCTGCAGCATGATGAAGTTCCTCCAGATTAGATTAGACCCATTTCTCTGTAAACTGGCAGACAGAATACTTCAGCAGACTTCTGAAGTCTCCTTACATCATCACTTAGTGAACCCATTTCCAAATCAGCCATGCAGGTCCAAACCATGACATAACCTTCACCTTGCTTGACCGATGAGCTTGTATGTTTTGCTTTCTCCACATTTTGACCTTTCCATCACTTTTACCAAAGTTAATCTTGGTCTTAACCACCCATACACTTTGTTGCAGGACATCTGCATTCCAATCCAGCCTTCCAAATCCTGCTGCTGATGAGTGGTCTGCATCTTGACATAGCTTTATTTTTGCTCTCAAAGTCTACTTTTCATGACATATTGTGAGATCTTCACCCCTGCCCTGTGGAGGATGTTGGTGATGTCACTGATTGTTGTATTTGAGTTTTTCTTCACAGCTCTCACAAAGTTTCTGTTCTCAACTGCTGTTGTTTTTCTTGGCTGACCTGCTCGATGTCTGGATGTTAGTACACCAGTGGCTTCTCTCGTTTTGCAGGACATTCCAAAGTGTTGTATTGGCTGTGCCCAATGCTTGTGTAGGGCTCTGATTTATTTCCCCCTTATTTCTCAGCTTCAAAATGTCTTGCTTTTCTCCCATAGACTCTCTAGTCTGCGAGTCGGTTTATCCTTTTTTTTTAACACCAACTGCAATCTTTACAGCCAGGACTTGTGAAAAAAACAATGCTTAAACAAACCACAGACATTAAAAGCTATCAATTAATTTAACAAACTATCTAATCGAATCAAACTGAATCTAATCTGTTTTTGAGTGGCACACCTCTTTTAACTTAGCAGTTACCCTGACGTGTAAAAAGCCTACATGACACCTACTACCATGTCGATAGCACTGTCTGTCAATGTCACTGTAGTATTGAGATGGATTCACCACCCAAAGGTATCTGCTCAGCAGTGCTGCAGTGGCCAGCAACTGACTAATGATGAATGAGGTGTGTAACGGTGAGTGTGGCGTTAAACAGGACTGAACATGAGTTCACTACAGAAGTGTGGACAAAAGATGCCTCCAAGTAACCAACCATATTTACCACCCTATGCAGCTTTGAGTGCCAGATACATATTTTTAGTAGTGGCAATGACTAGTGTTAGGCCCCCCCACGTTAGTCCACCAAGCTAGGTACAGCTTTGTAAAATTGTCTGTTGGGTGCAAAGCCAAAACTCGCCATTAGGCTGGCTCTTTTACAGGTAGGTATATTCACAAATGTTACAATAACCATGCTTCGGATTACAAGTCTCACAGCTCTCCCGCTTCAAGGACAGGTTTTGATCCTTCCGTCCTTTGGAAGTAGGTGCCCCCATGAGTGCCCTCCATTTCCACAACATGCAGGCACGTGTGCAGGTCTTTTAATATAAAAGCACAACATCTTTTAGGGTCACAAATGAAGTGACCTTATATAGTCTTAGCAATAAGGCAGGCCTTCGTCTTTATCACAATTACAATTACAATCTGCAATAGTTCACTTGTACAATGGACTTATAAGGTGGGTTGACATCAGAATGTGGCCACTGAGTGGTGGATGCTTCTAAAAAAGTTGATGGTGAGTCTATGTGTATGATTTTTTTCTGCATATTTTATTAGTTTTCTATTGTTTGTGCTACTGATTTATGTAATATTATTAGCACATTTGTAAAAACTGATTAAAAAAGAACATTTTATTCTTTTATCTCTATGTGTATGGTAGCCATTTTATTCCAGGCATTTTATCAAACAAAGCTGAGTTACCTGAATTTGCAGATTATGAATGGCAGAGAGTCACCCAACAGCAATGTGAAAGACTAATGGAGAGCCTGCCAAGACATGAAAGCTGTGATTGGCAGTCAAGCCTATTTTACCATTTGATTTTTGAATGCTCTCAAAGTTCAAATATTAGTACTGTGTTGTTTAAATTTAAAGAATTACGTCTTTGCATTATAAATATTATGATCATTTCTGTGCATTATTTGAGCAGTTCTTTTTGAGCGGTTGTCATTGCTCTAAACAGTAATATTTTTATTTGCAATTTAGGTGCAGGTACATCAGCTGCAGTTGATTAGAACATGGTTAGAGAGGATTTTGGAGGAGCCTGTCTTATTTAAACCTTCAGATTGGTTTGCTCTTAATCATTAAAGGGAGTGGTCTTACCATGGAGATACTTAAAGAGCTTTCTGAGATCTTCAGAAAGAGGGTTGCAGATGCATATGAGTCTGGGAAGGGTATTTAAAAAGATCACGGAACAAGTGGAACAATCAGCAGTTCCACTGTCCACAAAACAATTTACATATGCAACAACTGTGGACCAGGTCAGGCCGCCCTAGCAAGTGTAGCCCAAGAGCAAACTGCAAGATGCGTGAAGAAGTCCTTATGTAGGTCATCACAGGGCTTGCATGATTCTCTTGCTACAGTTCATGTCAAGTACAGCATCTACCAACAGAAAGAGAAAGTTTCATCAGATGTTTAAAGAGGAAACTTTGACATATATATCTAACAATGAATTATTAAATAAATATCATGATTTGGGGCAACTTTGCTGCAGAAGGGCTTGTCATGCTCTCAGATATAGAATCAACTGTAAGTTCCTGATTGTATCAGAGCGTGCTTCATGTAATTAGTAGCACTATATTGTGGCTGGTGGCTACAAGACAATGTCATGAGCAAACTAAAGGAGCTTCATAATGTTTCTTTACTACACGCGATCTGTCTAATCATTTTTAAATTAATCTGTCATCTTTGTTTTGAGGAGGGTAGCCTTTTTATTTTTACCAGTTGTTTCTTACAGACTGAGCAACCTCTCGTCGTCTAGCACTGGTTTGTTATTCAGTGAGGACGCTTCAGCTTGTGTTTCTCAGCAGGAGAAGAAAACCGGGCCAGTACTGCTTCTACCTGGTTCTGCTATGCAGCTCTCGCTAAAGGGGTTGGAGAGAGGGATGAGAGTGCCATGAGGATGCTGAAGCGTAACTCTCAGCCTTTCACACCGCCAGCCTGCGGGAGCAGAGGTAATTCTCCTGGGCTAGGTATGCACACAGCCATGTCAATGGCAGCTACTTTATTGTGCACCAAATATCAAGGCTCTTTTTAGTTTGGCTCTTTTCATTTTTTTCATCTTGCTCTTTGTGCCTCCTTTCTGTCTGGCGCCACTACCTTTTCAGAATGCTGGACTTGCTGGAGAATGCTAAAAGAGAAGCGATGTCCCTGTTGAGTTAATTATCCTGGCTATCTTCTGGTTTTTGTGTTTTTTTTGTTTTTTTTCTGCAGACAATTCTCTCGATTGCTGTGACCAGAGGGGTTCATCTCTCTGGGCTCTGTGTTTTGATCATGTAGTATTGAACAGAAACCTTAGACCAGGCTTAAAACTGTATTGCAAAATATAAGCCTGCTGTTGCAGAGATGTCCTGTTATTTTAGGTGTAACTGTACTTTGTTAAACTTACCTGTAAGAGAATCCATTTTTCGTTTCGTATGAAAACACAAACACGGTAGTGGTGTTGCAGGTTACCAGATTTGGAATGGCTCGGAGCAAACTTTCCAACTCTGAGTTGTGTGTTATGTATTGCATGCCATTAAACCCAATTGATTTCTCTCTGCATGCTTTCTATTTGTTAACCAGCCCATGAATAGGAAGATGCCTGCCAGGATTAGTTTTATTGCACTTTACTGCCTCCTTATCAGTCATTGTTTAACTCAATGCAGACTATCATAATCATAATCATAAATCACTGTATGCATAGCTGGTCCTGCTTTATTCTCTTGATCTAAAAAGCCAATTTGGTGATTTATTCAAGCATATCGAAGTGTTACAGGATAATTCAGACCAGACAGTGCTTTTTGTCTGCATGTACACAACAAGTATCATTTCCCTGCTGCAACCTTAATTTAGCCCCTTTTTAATTTGTGAAATGAAAGGCTCCTCTGATGTTTCGGAGACTGTTTGAGTCAAAGCCCTTAAATCCTAGCCCTGGCAAAGCCGAGCCGCTTCAGCGGGACCGATATTGTGTCTGTCAGAATCAGTAATTACTGGCGCTCCAAGGGGGAGCCGAGTAGAGGGTCCAAATTCGATCCGCCACTTTAATTCCCAAGTGTTGTGAGCTGGGAGGGGAAAGGGCCCTGCTGATATCTCTGAGGGAAATCCACTGCCTTTTGTCTAGACACATAAGTTCCAGTGAGAATGGAAAGGGCAAGAGATGAATAAGGGGGAAATCAGATGCTCTCATTTATTAAGCTCCCTGCCACAAATCCACAGGGGCAGTGGGATGAATTGTGAGATGGAGGAGGGTGTACTGGCTGCACCAAAGGGCCAGCCAAGACCAAAACACTTAATCTTATCCATGTGAAGGGAATCAGACATCGTTTTCAAGATGCTGTTTGGCTCTGCTGTGCTTTAAGAGGATGTGTCCTCAGCAGACTTCAGTACACTCAGGCTTTTGTGAATGTATGCTGCATGAATGAAAGTGAGCTGGTGTTATGACACGTAGCAGATGCTTTTTGCCAAGGAAACCTAAATTAGACACTATATATATGCTATATAGACAGGTATTTGGACAACTGCTCATTTATTGTTTCTTCAGAAAGCAAGGGTATTAAAAAATGTTAGCCTGCTTTTGTTGGAGTAACTGTCTCTACTGTCCAGGGAGGCTTTTTCTACTAGATTTTGGAGCATTGCTACATGGATTTGATTGGATTTAGTGATGAGAGCATTTGTGAGGTCAGGATGTTGGATGATCACCACCCTGCCTTGTACTCAACTCTCCATCTCATCTCGAAAATATTACATGTAGCACCCATCATCATCCCAGAGAACACAGTTCCACTGCTCCACAGCTCAATGCTGGGTGGCTTTATACCCCTCTAGCTCACGCTTGCCATTATACATGGTGAAATAGGGTCATGTTTATCAGCTCCAAAGAGTCCTATTCTATTGGCAGTACTTCTCTACAGGACTAGACAAGCTGTGTATGTGAGCATTTGCTCATCTGTATCGTGGGTGAAACTTAGACTAGCTGAATATGTTCATTTGAAGGGGTGTCCTCAAACACCTGTGTGTGTGTGAAGCAGTCAGAAATTTTCATGTGTGATCACATGTATTTATATGTAAGTATGTAAGTATGTAAGCACACTTTTTTGCATGTAAAATGGTCAAAACCCCCATGTTTCTTTTTACATTGACCTGTTATTTCTGTACACTGTGCCTTTCTTATCTTTTCTATTCAACTTCTATTAACCCTTTAACAAACTGGTAACAAGCTTCTGTTACCAAAGAATAGCACCACTAGTTTGTACAGAAGTCCCTGTAGTTACTGAGTAATACACCTTAGTGTGTAATAAGCATTGCTGTGTTAAGAGGTTAAGTTGTTTCTGTGTAAAAGCGATTGCTTTGATTGGTCCAGATAAGACTGTATTCAAAACATCACTTTCTTCACTGCAGTGCTGTGTACTGCCATAAGGCCTAGCATAGAATTTTAGCTGTATTTCTCTTTTTTCTGTTTTCCTTCTTTTAAACATTCTTATTTACTATGTTTACACACTTTCCTTCTGCCTGTTTTTCAGTATCTGATTATAGCCTCGGCCTGGTTAGTGCTGCCTGTGTTTGCATCCCGGCTGCCTGCTTTGGAAAAGCCTAAATAAACAGACTCGACGATTATGTCCAACCACCTCTGGCTCCGGTTATTTATGCCAACAAAATTCAACTGGCAGCACATTCATTTTGAAAAAGATGGAATGAACCTCCCTAAAAGACTGACAAATGCCATGAAATCTACTCAGTGCATCAGCAGGAGGGACCACAAGGAAAGCTATGATAGCTGCAGACACAGCAGGAAACCCCTATAATCTTATATTTTGGGTCAGAAATCTCTGAGTCTTTGTAGATATCTCAGTAACCTACACCTAGACCTCAAATTGGGTTCTCTACTTTCCAAACACTCCAAACACTTCTCAAAAAGCAGGTTATTCAGTGGTTTTATATATAGAGAACTTAAGAAATAGATTGGTACATTCTTTTCCTCTGTGATGGATAATCTGTGGACAATGTGGATAACTGCTAGAAAACTAGCAGTACTGTATAGAACTGTTTATACATACTGCAATGTGACCTAGTTGTTATCCAGCACCAGATTACAGTGGTTTGTCTGTGACTGTAGAGAACAACACTGCCTGATCTTTAGCCCCAATCGTAGCAATAAATATTGGCATAATAAATAATAAATACTGACTAGAATGTAGATCCATATGGCTACAAGATCTGTAAAAATCAAAATAACAGTTTTATTCTACTATTTGGTAACAAAGGTGCACTGTGCACTGTGAACAACTGGACAAAGTTTACTTTCCAAAATCAAGCACAACATACAAAGACACATTTTTGGCCTAGGTTAGTTGTGTATACACCAATTGACCACTAATCTGTTCTTAAAGGTGATGTGTTAAAAGCAGAACAAATGATCCAGCATAAGGATCTGAATCACTTTAGCAAGGGCAAAATTGTCAGGGTTAGACAACTCAGTCAGAGCATCTCCAAAACATTAGGCAGGTCTTGGGTTTTTCTGGCATGCAGTGGTCAGTACCCACCAAAAGACATGCATAACTGGTAATCCAGCGACAGGTTCATGGGCAGCTAAGGCTCATTGATGGGATTCATGAAGGTCTTACCTCAGAATTTACAGGACTTGCTGCTAATGTCTCGGTGCCAGATACCACAGGACGCCTTCAGAGTCCAGGCCTCGAATGCATAAGGGGGATCTACTCAATATGAGGCTTGTGTGGTAATGTTATGGCTGATCAGTGTATAAGGTACGTTTGTTTTTTGTTTTTATTAGAGACAAATATAGGCCATATATTTACTATTAATCACAAATGTGGTTACACAAGGAGATCAATATAAAGAGTGAAAATCTGAGAACTCAACAGGCAGCCTACCATGTAAATCAGTACGGGAAAGAATGTATGTTGTTCCTAATGGTATCAGTTTTGCTTGCTGTTACTTGCTGAGGTTTGTGGAGGTGAGTAGAGTAAGGTCACCTGTTTAATACATTTTCTGATTAACCATTGGTGGTTCCTAGCTTTTTCTGCACTGTTGTAACTCAAGTTTGCACTGTACTGTAGTTAACGAATAGTAATCCTAAGGGTGTAATCCTGTCCTAATGAACTAATCCTTTAAGTTAATCTAAACTGATAGTTTCACTTAATGGTGAAGGACTTTAAGATTCTCAATCGTTTCTGGATTGTTTTCTTATTTGCTTATTAACCCCTTAAAAAAACCTATGTCCTGAGTTACTCAGTAATATGCCTTGGAGTGTTTTAAGGAGTTAATGCTTGAGGTTTCAGCCTTAATTACTTGGCTTAGATTAGTCCAATGAGCAGTCATACATATAATTCATGATAATTTATACATAATTTTTATTTAATTAGATACCCAAGTCTCTGAATATATACAGTCAGCGTCATAATAAACAGTTATTAATTGCTAATAGGTTTATCTAGCTTCCCTGCTAAGTCAGTAATGGGAATGGGAATGTTAAAAGGCATGCTGTTGACTTGCTCATATGGTTAACAGGAAATAAGGGAGGCTTTGAACTGATGATTCTGTCTCTGGTGGTCTGCAGTTAACTATACATATTTGAAAAGGGCATGATATATTTTCTGTATATACCATTTTCTGTTTCGGTTCTATACCTGTTATATCAACTTTTAAAAGGTTGTGTACCTAGGTCTTTACATCCAGCACACCATTCCTCCATCATTCATCCACTACAGGTTGCTAAGCAACAGTAATAGTAGCTTTGAGCTCCTGGACTGGGTTGCAGGTTTGTGCCAATGTTTGAGCATAAAGTCTTTAATTGAAGTGCCTTGTGTTCTGTTGTGGAAGACAGGTTACATATGTCAATTGTAGGGACAGTACCCTTGGGGAATCTTGGGCATGAGTTAAATGACTCACTCAGCGGAGGAGCAGCATTAGCAGCAAGCTATGATCTGGCATCAAAACAGTGACCCCTTGGGTTGTAGCCAAATCGCCTGACCTCTTGGCTACTCGTATCCAGGTTCTTGCTTGCATAATCAAATGATATGGCATTGTGTGCTCTGTTTCTGCTGACCTTTTCAGATGAAGAACAGATTAATTATGTCTGAGTTTTCTAAGGTGGGCTTGCCCGTTATCTCCTGTGCTACTTTAAGGCCAGGAACTGCATATTCTAGCTTTTTCATCCAGATGGTTATTAATCATTTCCAGATTACTTTGCTGTGGTTACTTTACAAAGAGTTAAGCCTATACTAGAACCTTTCTCTCCAGTGAAGTGTTCTTCCTTACTGAAACATTGTCCAGGAACAATGGCATACAAATCAGTTACCAACTGTGATTTCTGTGTTTATTTCTTGCCCACAGTATACAAGACATTTCATGGTTATTCCTTGGTGAACCCCTTCTTTTGTATGTGCCGCTATTGAGGGTTTACAGTATTGAGAGATGAAGCTTTAACTGTTCAAGAGTGTGGGTTTGAGAGCTTTTCTGATGCTACATTTGTTATACAAGATGCTCTGTAGAGAAGTAATGGCAAGGTTCATCCACTGCTGGGATGAATTTGCTATTCATAGTCTTTTACACTGCGTGGTAAAGACAGAATCATTGGGTATTACATAATATTATGGCATTGTTTATGCATACCTCATAACAGAGTTGACACACCTCAACAAATAATCAGATCTAAATCCTCAGATCAGCCAGCTTGGCATGATTCAATACAAATCCGTGATTTTTAATGCTGTGTTGTAATTTTGAGATTTAATAGTCCTTACCCTTGTAAAGTACCCATATCAATAAAATATGTTTGTGGTTCGGAAAACAATAGTTTATGATGCATTCAAACACAATTCTTATTGCTGTAATTAGCATATTTTAGAAATCTGTCCATGCTCTAATGGATCAGTGACTTGAAACCTTGCAGTAGATCGGTTATGGGCATCCCTCTGAGCCGTACTCATGCTGCTCTCAGCCCTCAGTTATGTCCTATTTGTTTGCGTGTAGCAGCTGCAGCTCTATTTGCTTAGGGCTGGGCTGATGTTAATCACCAGCCCACAGAGCTAGGCCAAGCCTGTTAATTGTGATAATTACAGCCAATGTTCATTTGGCTCTGTAATTATGTGCTATGGGAGTTTCACCTCAAGTAGACCTGCGTTTAGTAAATCAAACCAGTGCTTAGCCTTTGCTAAGCATTTTTGCTATTAGAGGCGTAGAGGTTTCAGATATACAGCCTGCATCCTCCTGCGGCTCCGGGAACGCAGAGCTGAATTCTAATTTTGAATCAGAGACAGAATTTGTCTTTGAGCTTTTTATTATCTCCAAGGTCAGTAGATATTGAAGCATCTACACAGTATCTGTGCACTAAATTTACTTGATTCAATGTGTTTCCTCCAGGTATAACACTTGGTAGGAGAACCGGCTTTGCGTCCAGTGTGTTTGGGGTTTGGGTAAGCTCAGAACCCATCGTAACCCATCCTGAGTAGAAAGAAGCTGATAAGAAGATGAATGAATTAATGAGTTATTTCCAAAGGCAAGTAAAAAGTAACTCGAAGGGCAGATTTTATCGATGTGATATGTTTTATTCAGATGGAAGTGATGTACACATTTGTGCACATCACAGCAGTCTCTAGAGTTGCTGAATGCTGAAATAAATACGTATACATTAGATTTATATACCACCTTTCACATATTTGAAGAATATACACCCTTCTTTATGAAGAAAAAACATCCACTGGGCAAGTTCTGCGGATACAAATGCCTTGTTGATGTGAGAGTTTTACAAAGAATGGCCAAGCAGGTTTGAGCAGACAGAAAGGCTACAGTAACTCAGATAACCACTCTGTACAACTGTGGTGAGCAGAAAAAACTTCTTAGTTTGAATAACACATCAAACCGTAGAGCGGATGGGCTAAAACAGCCGAAGGCCACAATGGTTTCCACTTAATGAAAGATGCTACCATGTCCAGAACCTCAAAGGAATGTTTCCAACATCTTGGGGACTCTATGACATGAAGAATTGTGTCTGTTATGAGAGCAAATGGAAGGCCTACCTAGTGTTAGTACAGTGATCTTTGAGTATGTCTCCACTGTCATGCAAAAACCTTGTATCTGCAAAACAGCAACTTTACAGTAGCATTTCTATTGGTCCATTCATTATTAAATTCTGACACCATGTAAATGTAACAGGTGTTCCTTGTTTTTTTCCCTTCCTGGTCTTTGTGGGGGATTCTTTAAAACACAGTTTGCTAAGTTCGTACTGGTGTAGTGGTAATTCAGTTGCCAAGTCAGTACTGGAAGTTCTGAGTCAGCAAGTTCACCTTGTGAGTACAAACTCCCGAAAACACTGTATAGTCATTTTGCAATTGCAACATCAGTGTAGTGTGTAATACATTCTGGGATGTTTGGCTCTGCCACAAATCATGTCCTGATACATCCTCGATAACACGGGCAGATTAAGAACACATCTGGGCATTCGGACTGTACTTGGTTAGATGTCAACTCTTTGTAAACTTTGGACGTTTCAAAAGTCAACAGTAACACAAGTACAGACAAGACCGCAGATTGAGAATCGGCCTGTCTCTGTCTCCGTTTCGCCCTGCCATGTGCACATTAGCATATGGCTCTGTTTGTGTTGTCCTTGCCTTATCCCTAGTCTCCACCTTTGTCCTGCCTTGTCATTTGTCTCCCAGGTGTTTTTCACTGTAGCCCTGCCTCTTTGTTAACTCCTCTCAGATGTTCCTTGTTTGTCTCAGTGTATATGTAATACCTTTGCTTCCTGTGGTTCTTGTTGGTTTTTGTGTTTTTGGGAACATATATCTTTCTCACTGCCTTCCCGTTTGACCTCCGGTCAGTTTAGTATTTCTTGTTTGTTTTGGTTTAGTGTGTGTCTCTTTGCTTTCTCTGTTGGTTCCAGTGTTTGATTTGCTTATTTCCTGCTGTTGTTTTGTATTTGGCTATCTTTATTAAAACCACAACGTACTTACACCCATCTCGCAAAATTACTTAATTAACATATAAAATCATCCATCTCTTATGTTTTTAATTTGGTGGTGTAAGAATTTAAAAAGTATTCTGGATATTTATATTTCCTGTTTAAAATGTAACATGAACTGAACATTCATTTCTGTATTCTCAACTTTTCTACTTTCCATTTCATCCCAACTGTGTGTATGTGCCTTAGATATGCTTACAAATGCTAAATGCACATAACCATACAGTGAACATTTTCCAACAGCTTGATTCAATAATCTACAGGAAAGAAAACATGCATACGATAAGCTCAGAACAGAATCAGTGCACAACAGCTGGTAATGTAAGTTTTACACCACTTGATGAAAACTGCATTAGCACCCCCGACAGTGGTGGGATATACGCTGCACATGTACTTAGAGACTGTTATAGTAGGTGTGACGTAGATGCCGCATGCAGAGGGAGCAGTTTGTCTGAGCTCTGTGTGTGACTTTGACACATCCATCCACTGAGAATCTCATTTCCAGGTTGCAGAGTGTGTGACGGCTTCAGCTCCATGCCCTCCTAATGCTGCATCACCTCCCCCTGCACAGATGTGTTCCCTGGACCAAGGGCACTATCATAACCCACTCCATAAATCAAAGCACCCTGGCTTATGACACACCGGCTCGAAGCAATTAAAAGACTGCAGGCTCCAAAAAAAAAAAAAAAAAAAAATGGAGACACAGCTTGCCGGATAAATAAAGCTATGAACAAAGGGAAGAACTGTATGGGATTAAAAACACCTCCCAGACTCCCTCAGGAGGCAGAAGGGACCATAATTAAAAATGAGGAATGAATTGGAATGCGTTTGCCACCCTAATTGCTGGGCTGTTTCATCTTCGGCTGTAACGAGAGCTGGCAATGGACAGCCAGTTGGGTTTCAATGCCATAGTGGTCTGATGGTCTGCCCACCATCTGAAAAGGCTTGTGGGATTTGATTGAGAATCGCACCTGGTATGCACAAGCGCTTTTGGAGGATCCATCACAATATCACTTTGAATGCTCACATACTGGGAATATTACCCATATTCTGTGCCATATATAGCTGTACGCTCTAGGGGTGCATGCCATATTTTCCTCCAGGCCTTCTGGATGACTACAGGTCTGGTGTAACTGATCAATCCAATCCTGCCAATAAATGCATTTTTTGTAGCAATTGTTGTGTACCAGACGTTGGGTAAGCTTTAACAGGCACATACCCCAAGGTCCCCACCACTATAGGGCCCTCAACCAGCATAGCTCTGCAATAGCTATGCCATGCGACCTTTCAGAGTTCATATAATGCAAACCTATAAATTTACAAAAAATGTGAACCTGTACCCCAAACTGCAAGCCATCGACTGAACAAACTGATGAACAGTGGTTATTAAATCCTTTTGTCTTTTGAGGTTTACAGCGAGGTCATGTCCTATCTAATTACATATACAGTGACTGTCCTTTGCCTGGAGAATTCCACACAAACTCAGAAATCATGTATTCGCTTTTACATTCATCACACATTCAGTCTTACAGGGCCAGCCTTTGCATGTGTGCTGGAAGCGATGTTTTCATCAAGGTATGCTTTGCCAGCCGTTGCTCTCACAGAGGAGGGCTAGTGTAAAGGTGAATGAGGTTGAGGAGCTGTTCTTCCACTCAGCAGGAGCTGCATAGGGCACTCACACTGCAGCTTTCCTTACTTAGAGGAAACATTTTATTGTGTGAGAGAGATGTTATTATACCCTTTAGCACCAGTCTGCTCTCATGGTCATACTTTCTCAATCGTTTAAAGGGAATTTTGATCTCTGGATTGTGCTTTTGGACTTGGAACCTTTAAAAGCTCTAGAGGAGGAGTGCAGCCGGTAGCCTGTAGTGAGTGTGGGTGCAGAGAGGTCTTCAGTACTGTACTGCACATCCAGGGTCACGTTGCGATGACCCGTGGAGAGAGGGACTGAGGAAAGACACCAGCTGACCCTACCATCTGTCTCCCAAACACATGTGAAGGCAGGGAAGGGCCACCACTGAGCTGGACAAGACCCAACCATGACAAACTGGCACCAAACACACACAAGCTGGCCTCAAGCCAAGCTGGCCTAAGAGAAGTGGCACTTCCTGGGGCTCCAAATGGAGATGTGGTAGGATTACAGATATTAGACATGCTGCCATAATTGACCTGTCAATGCTCCACCCACATATGTATTCTTTTATGGGAACTGTTATTGAGGCTGGAAAAGCTTTACATAATGTTGAACAGAACATTTGATCTTGATATTCCATTATGATAGGCTGTAGTATATCTTATTTTAAATACACTGATCAGCCATAACTTTAACACCTAATGCCAAACACTGAGCCTATGTCTGACCATTTGAGCCATGAACGTAAGTTGTGAGGTGGGAACTCCATGGATTGCATCAATGAGCAATGAATTACCCTCGTATTATTGTCGGTCCACCAGTTAATCTTTTTTGACCCCCTTTGGGTAGGTACTGACCACTGTACACCAGAAAAAATCCACAAGATATTTTGGAGATGCTCTGACCCAGTTAACTAGCCATCACAATTTAGCCCTTTGCAGCTTTTAACACATCACCTTTAAGAACTGACAGTAAACTTGCTGCCTAATATACCCCTTGACAGATAACATTGTAGATGAAGATAATCAATGGTTTTCATTGATGGCTGATCACTGTATCTTAATTAATTCACTAGTCCACCACAGTGCTACAAAGTCACTATAATGTTCTAGGTTCTAGTTTCTGCTAAGCTTGAAAATAGGCAGATTGGAAATGACAGGAATTTTAACAGCCTCTTTAACAATTCCATAAAATATGCTATGCAAAACCCTCAGGGCCTAATGATCTCTGGGAATTAAATAGATCAAATTAAATAGAATCAGTTTTTTAAACATGTGAAACGCTAAACAGAAAATTGTCCAATCAGGATTTCCTTTTTTTGAGTGAGTTCACTAGTAGAACTGAAGGCATAGACCATCAGTTTATTAGAAACTGAAAGAGTAATAAACCAATGATATTCTGATTTTCAATGAAAGGGACCATTTTCATCAGAAGTCACTATAGCGATTCTGAAAGTCCAAAAGTCCATGTGAGCAGAAATCTATCCAGGATTCAGTCAGTTTTTGGAAACAGCTGCAGGAGCTTTGGCTGGGACCTGTAACTGAAACACACTGTTAAACTGCAACATATAAGGTGAATATACATTAAATGATGTCTGTTACAAGCTTTGAAATGATTTTATTTAGTACTAAACAGCCAACAACTGTTCAAGTGTAGGTTTAGACATCTATGGCATGAACTGAAGGGGTATATAAAAAAATCACAGTTAGCCACTGAAAATAAGTAAACAGTGTTAGTAAATGAATCAAGTACATAAGAGCTATATGTTTATAAGTGCACTGCAATGTATCATTAAGCTCAATGGATGTTCTGTAAAGGGGGCTTGAATGGAAACTATCATATAACCCCCCCACTACCACCACTACAGAGATGGTTTATTGCCAACTCTGGTGTTGGGCGTGTCCACCATAGCCACATATTTACCATAATTATTATCTTTTAGCGTTTTGGAAACTTCTGACAAAGATGTGAGGCATGAGGCATACAAACTAAAAGCAGACGGTCTAAATTTATCACAGAACTCCAGCCTGCCAGTCAAAGTACCACTACATGAGAGTCAAGCTGTGGAAAATGAGAACTGACTTTACAGCAAAGTCAATAGCTTCCCTCGCCAACAGTCTGTTGTGGTGGAGTCATGTCACTGTTCATAGGAACGTGAAAGCAGAGTTGGAAGCTAGTTGCGAGCGCCAGTGAAACACAGATGACAACAGGCCAAATGCTGTTTTTAAATTTCTCTTTATCTGAGTGTTTATATGTGTTGAATGCATTATGAAATGTTTACCTACTTGACTTGCATTGGAGAGCAGAATCTTTTTTTTTTACACTATTTCAGAGTTGCTTCACATTTAGTGAAACACATACAGTGAAAAACACTAATTGTGCCACATTTCAGCAACTTGATTGGCTGCCACATAGCTTTGCTTCTCATAGGACTACCCACTGGTAGTGGGTAAAGTTGTGTTTAGCTGGAATGAAATAGCTTGTTCTCCTTAGCACTTCGTGGGAGGAAAGCGTGGGCAAAGGCAGGCTATTTCTGTAAGAACTGACACTGTGTTGCATAACCCACATAAGGTGAAGCAGAAAAAGCAGACGAGTCAATATTTATATGCTACATTTGGAGTCTCTAAAAACAGGTTCCTGTTTGACTGCTCGTGATCTGGCAACAGTGTTGCTGCTGAATTTAGAGCACCATTACGACCATTTATAATCATTTGCAGATTGCAGATGCTGCAGAAACTGTATAGTTCCACTGTATAATCACATTGTTTGAAAAGACCTCACATCTCTGTTGTTCTTTCATAATTACCACATTTCATAAAGCTGCATTGTATAAAAATTGCTGCCACATTGCTTTATATGCTTAAGAAGTTTTTAATTGGCTTGAACAGTAGATATAAATAAAACTGTATGTGTTTTGGTAAGTTGTCCCAGATCCTGCATTCAGAGTCATGTGACCACTTATTGTGGAAGCAGCCATCATTTTTAATGGGAATTCACATGGCAAATATATTTTTATATACATCTTAATACTAAATTTACATTTACTTTTTACAGGCTAGGTATAATGACTGTTGCAAATATGTTTAGGTTTAAAAAGAGGTGCATCATGCATTTGCCAATGTGTTTAAACCTGTCATTTATAGCACCTGATTAGGCCTCAGTTGTTATGCTAGGCTATGCTTGGTGAATGTGAGGTAAACTGAGCCAAATGTTCTGGGGTAAACCCATTCAGTAAATTTACTCACAGAACTATTAAGATTAATCCAGGACTCAAGGTTCCTTGAGAAAAGGAAGAGCAAAATCACAGCCCAGTGACGTACCACACTCACAGTCTGACTATGGCAAAGCTTGGTCATGCAACATTATTTAACATTCCATCAATCAAGGATGCAAGGGTGTATGAGGAGTTGCTCCCTCCTTGTGGTTTTAATAAAATAGATGTTTGACCCTTAAACAGCCTTAGGAACTTGTAAACAGCCTATGCAGCCTATTACTAACTTCTATTACAAGAAATAGCCCCATGAGAAAAGTCATTAACATTTAAAGAATTGACACATTTATGTTTGGCCTCTGAAAAATAAGCAGAAAAATAGAATCACAGTAATGCACTGTTGGACTGTAAGTACACTATATATGCATTAAAAAATGAAGCTTTATCTGGTTGGGTTTTTTTTTTTGCTAAAAATGGCCTATAATTAATTAAATCTGACATAAAATTAAAAATGTTCTGTTTATGTTTGAGATTTTGCTTTAAAAATCCAGATGCTTCATTCACCAGTCCATTCAGATCAGCTTATGCCTAACATGGAGGAGGTTAAGCCACAAGACCAGCTTTTTAATCATATTCCATATCATATTACAACCCTTTGTCAAATGTGCTTATAATCACTTGATATAAGACATCTTAGCATATATATAGTTGTACAGTAATGTGCAGCCATTGCCTACCTACCCACAGTGACCACAGACTCACCACCGCTCACCTGCCCATGATACACCACCAGTTTGACATTCATGATTACCAGGAAAAGACAGAGCTGACTGAACTCAACCCTTTCTTCCAAGGCTGCAGGACTGAATGGCATTAAGTCCAGAGTACTGAAGCCTTGAGCTGAGCAACTGGGAGGAAATCATCCAGTGTATCTTCAACCTGACCTGCAGCATAGAAAAGGTCCCAGTTAGGTGGAAGACATTATGTGTGGTTTTAGTCCCCAAGAAAGGGCTGATATTAGCTGACCTGTGACCGCTGATCAGAACATACATGAACCCCCTGCAGTTTGCCTACCAGGACGGCATTGGAATGAATGCGGTCATCTACCTGTTGAGAAGAGCATATAGCCGCTTGGACAGTCTGGGCATCACTATAAAGGTTTTTTATTACTTTTCCTGTGCTGAATTTTTTTTTTTTTAAGAATTTTGGGATGTTTTCCTTTCATTACTGGAGACAGAGAGGGCCATTGTCTCTCCACAAGAACTAACTGATACCATGAATGAATGTTTTTCCAAAACAGTATTTAACTGCAGCGTGGCTTTGCCTCATCACTGTGGTCCACCAATATACAGTGATTAAAAGACTCTCCATTATATACAGCCTCTGTGGCTTCCAGCTCCGCCTGAAGGGAAGGTTTGGAATTGGAACAGTCTCGTTCGACTGACGATAATGATATGCTTTTCGAATGAGAGTACTCGCTCAGGCCAAAACCCCAAATAAACAGCAGATTTCCCCAAAAACTGTCCAAGATGCCTAAGAAGATTATTATTGGCTTTAGTATTTGATATTAGTTTGGGAAACTGTCCTGCAACTGTCCTGTATTCCGAAAGGTTTGCAGAAAGGATATGACTAGCAATTATGAAAAGTTACTGAACGTATGTTTAATAGGCTATATTTCAAGGAATTTGGGTGAGTTGTTTTATAGACGGTTCCTGTGGGTGGGTTTTGTGGTGTCCTTGTCCCAGTCTAGCAGGTGATTTTCTTCAGCCACGTTAACCATTCAGTTGAGTGCTGCTCTCAGAAATGTAAATAAGAATATCTAATCTACACCAAAATAACCCCACAGCCCTGTTGTATGTCTGCTTTTCTGTCTTATGACAGTTATAATGTTCTCAAAAGCACAGTCCCAGCTCAATCTTATTTAAACGCTGTAATTTTGCTTGCCTTGTGTAGGAGACGTTCTTTCACTGCCTCCTTGTTTACTGTCTGTTCCTGTCATTCCCTGACGTTTTGAAAAATTACCCTTTTCCAGCAACTTGTTCATCTTTGAAGCATATGGAAAATTGGTTAAAACTAACATCCCAGATGCCCAATGGAAGCATTTTGTGGTGCAGCGTTAAGCCATCCCTTTAGGGGTGTCTCAATTGCTTTTGATTTATTGATAATGATTTATTTTTATCGTTTAAAATGTGTATAATCACATCACTCTGTGTTTATTACTGCATGCTGATGGTCCCAGCCATTAGACCATGTATGTTTCTGAATGTTCCATTTAAACTACAATAGATTCACAATCTAGAGTCTGTTTGATTTTTTTTGTAATTTCTTGAAAGTTACAAACAGAGACAAACACTAGAGAATCTGAAAAAACTTCATGCTTCATACAAAAAGCTAAATCAGATCGTTCCTCAAAACTCATTTTTTTTCTTGAAAATGACAAACAGAACAATCAGTATTCTTAAAAGAATAGTTCTTAAATATTTTCTTAACCTTATGATTAACCTTACATTTACGTTTTAAAAGTTAGTCTCCAAAATGATTGATTTAAAAAGTTCAGTACTGAAAATAAAATGTAATGAAACCTGATTATTGTTGGAAATTGCTTTTAAAGTATTGTTAATGTCTAGATAAGGAAACTAATGGCTTTCTGATGTCCCACCCTCCATTACTACACTGACCACACTGAAGTTAACACAGACTCTAACTTTTCATTCTTACAAATGCTGCTATTATTATTATTATTATTTCTTTACCTTTGTTATTCTCACAATCATTGCTATATCAGGAAACCTGAGCATAACAACAGACCTATGTGGTGCCACTGTGACTTTTTATCAATAATTGTAGGTGATATTGACCAGGAGGAGGATAAGCCTGTTTACACCTGGCATTAACATGCGTTATTGGTAAATGGGTCACATTCGGATTTCACTTCTTCACATGAAAAGCCAGGGGTAAACATTCCCAAGTAGCATTATGATCGGATTGTGATTCGGATCAGATCACTCAAACCACATTCAGGATGATCAGAGGCTGATCTCATCCACATTTAATCTAAGTGTAAACATAATGCGTTTTCTGTGATTGGATTCCGTTCCAGCTTCTTCACCTGGATTTTTATGTTTTGTGTGTTGTTTATAGTTTGTTTTGCTATCAGATTTCTGGAAATCAGCTTTGCGACAACATTGGTTGTAAAAAGCAATTTTAAATTAATTTCATTTTATTTAAGTATTGTTTATTCATTCAAATTCCATTTTACAATTCAGTCATGAGAAAAATGGCTGACATACTCATTAGAGCATTCTTATGAACACCTTAGTGATTATCCTAAGATTCCCTAGTTTTGTATCTGTATCTTTAATGTCTGTGTTCAGATTTGAACCGGAGGGGGCATGGTGGGCAAGTTTATGTTTAGCCTTTAAAGGATCCTTTAATCCATTTCATGATGCCTGATAAATGTTGAAGAACACCATAAAACATGCCGCTGTGTATGCAAGGCTCCAGTAATGCTACCAGTACATGCAGGAGGCTTACAGTATGATACAGTATGTCCTCTCTGAAATATGAAATTAATTGAGGTTCAAGTTTAAGTAAACCTTCTCATTTGCTGTGCTGACCTTCAAACCAGAAGCAAGGTTTGGTGTTGTCCATGGAGATATAATTATATAATTGATTTCTCTACCCTGTCAATACACATAAAACAATTTCACCACTTAATAAAACATCATCCTTGATATCTGAAGATGACCTGATAGCGGCAGATACACAGACATTTCTACAATGCAACCTGATAATAGAATGGACTGAATGTCCAGTGGCAGTTTATTTTGACTAAAGTCACCCAGAATTAAAGAGAGCTTCAATTCATCTATCTCATTTATTCTCATTCATCTTCTGGTCATGGTGGGTCCAGAGCAACCTGGAATCATTAGCAGGCAGAAATACAAGGCACCAGTCCATTGCTGGATACCACACACACACCTATTAATTCACACCTAGGGGCAATTTAGCTTAGCCAATTCACCTATCATGCCTGTTTTTGGGAGGGGGAGGAAACCCAAACACCCAGAGGAGACCCAGATGGACATGAGGAGAACATACTAAACTCTGGAGACTGGAGCGAGGACCAAACCCACAACCCCAGGCACCTGGAGCTTTGCAGCACACATACTACCTGGTGATTAAAAGATTAAAATTTTAATTTCGTGCTTTGGTAGGAAATGTAAAGAGCTGTAGGTGCTGAAGAGCTTCTTAGATAAAGTGCTAAAGAGCCATGACATGTTTGACAGAGTCAAATAAAGCTACTCTTTCATAAAGATTTGTTTGTGTTCTGCCCTCAAAATGTCAATGTTACAGCTCGGGGTGAAGCTGGACGAAGACGATAGTGTATAACATCTGCATTACATTTACCCAGAGTGCATTTCGTCTCTTCAGACTGACACATTGAGTCCTTGTGCCAGACACTGGATCGCCTGCCCTAAACTTTACCGCTCCTGCCCTGTCAGACAGAGAGACAGTGCTTGTGACAGACAAGTCTGCCTTTGCCAAAATTCCTCTCTGGTCTCAGATGACTGAGAGATAAAGCGTTACATCCTCCTGTCTGCTGCACACGACTGAGTGGGGATCAACACAGCTACAGCAGATACACCTTTAAGCCTGATGTTTTATAGCCTTTCTCTGCATGATGCTCGTGATTAAAGTGGCTTAGATCAAATCTATCTCACAGAGTGCATTTCATGAGGTGTTTTATTGTAGGACCACCCTGTGGGATGTTGTCAGACATAACACTGCTTTGTAGATTCTCACATTTCTATGTGAGTCAGTTTACCTTATGCTGGAAAGCATTAATCAGATAAGTGTTTTGGTGGACATGAGATCTTGATAAAGTTGCTCATAAAACTGTTGCATCCACAACAGTGCAAGTTTCAGCCCTAGGACAAACAGAGTCCTGGGCCAGCCATCGAGGATGGCTACAATCAAGTGTTAGAGAGTCTCACTTCATTCGGATAGTGCGTTATAGACCACTAAAGATTATATACAGATGTTCATATTGTCAACACACAACAGTTTATTCTAACAGTGTTAGGGTTAGAGCTTAGGCCAGGGTGACCAGGGTGACTTGGTCACACACATTTAGCCTCATAGGAGAGCACAAAGTTGAATGAATGGTCTTAGGAGTGTTTTCAGTTGTTTTAAGACACTGTTTTAAGTAGAACATTCAATCAAACTGAAACTGAGCTGTTTTTTCCCCCACTTGTTTTAAAAGTGTGACATAAATCACCAATCACCAAGTGAGCTTCTACAGCGCCGATACCCTGTGGCTTTTTTAAATATACATGAGCTAATTTGTCCTTGTACTCAATACCGTGGTATACGCTTTTACCATGACACCACCCAAGCCTAGGTGTAGGGTTAGTGGCAGGTTTAGGGCTCCAGGAAATTAAGGTGAATGTAACAGATTCTGTTTTTAGTGTAAGTTAAAGCTACATTAATTATCTACAGAGCTTCAAAAGCATCTAAAAAAACAAAATGTTCAAATTCACATCACTGAAAAGCCTCATTACTGAACTAATTCATCATCCATGACCATGGTGAAAGTAGGTTTAGGTTTTACTTTGATGGTAAGATTAGGGTTAATATTAGGCTCTTAAAAATAAGTGATACCACAGAAGAACCACTTTTGGTTCAATAAAGAACAATGTTCACCAACTGTTCACGCAGTTTCCGAAAGATTCTGACACTTACCAATGGGTTAGGATTTGTTCAGTTTATGAGAAAAATAGGATCCATCATTAAAAGAGCATAGCTGAGAACAGTTTAAAACAATTTAAACAGTTTAAAAACATGTGACACATCATGAGTTTTGACAGGAACAAAAACTCAAGAACCCAAGAAAATTTCTAGGTAGACATTGAAGAATATGTTCCCATGTTTTAAGCATTTACTTTACCTAAACCTTCTTTCCTGGCTTTCCTTGATTCTAATAGATCCATTGCTCATGGTCTCAGTAAATATACCGGCAGTTTATGATTTCACAATTTATGTGTTCCAAATGGCTAGAGAAAGATGATCCAGGCATAAATACTGCCTTACTGAGCTCCCCAATAAAAGTATATTTTTATTCAAACTGGCACAAATACACACATGCTTTTATTCACTCATCCACTGAGGGAAAGAATTTCAGTTCAACATTTCTTTTTAAAAATGTCCTTCTTCACTTTCCAGCAGAGCAGCCGCTCCATATAGCCCATTCAGACCACGCAATGAACAATAAATGAATACATTTAAATTAAAATATTAACAAGAACGCTCATGATTCTTTTCCCCATATTTCAGAAAGTGCATATAGTACCTTACTATAAGCTCCCATCGTTTACTACAGTCTGAGCTCTATAAAGCCAAATCTGAAGTATGTCAGTGAGAGGGAAACTCTAAGAATGTCTCAACATGTTAAGAGGATTACAATAAATCAAATACTAAAAGGAATTCTGAGTGACCCCAACTTGTGTAGTGTATTTCTTTAACCAATGAATTTCTGAAATAACTGAGGTTTTGCAGCAGGACCACGTCTGAAACTTCTCCTTCACTGGGATTGCAGCCTAGGCCAAGAATATGCCCTAAAAACACTGGGTTGATTGGAAATCTAGTGCTGGGTAAATATTGGAAGGAAAACTACGGAAAATATGTCAATGAGAATAATGAGAATTTTCCTTTTGCAGCTAAAAATTTGCTGCTTGGCAGGTTTAATTGAATTTGCCTTACATGACATTATGCCTTACACATCCTGCGATGCGACTGTTGCCGTAAGCCCACATTGGTGAAGACAATGCTGAAACGGTATATTGTGCAGCCCTACTGTGCATAGCTACGATATGCTCAGAAAAGCTAATAGTAGTCTCATAGACAGTAGAACTTCCAATAGAAAGTACAGGGAGCATCTGATGATTATACTATACACCACGATGACTATAAGCATTCACCCTGCCAGTCTTTTATACTGCTGTGTGCAGTCTATCAGACCGATGGGGTACAAACCTTTCGAGCAGTTGTGTACTGTACATGGTGCTTGTTTGTGACGTTTACAGCACCCAGTCTTTATAATGTCAGTAGTTTTCTTGGATGTATTTACTAGCTAATACAGCTGTAATTCATAAAGGTCTGAATCTGATCCAATGGCATCTCAATTTGATGTCAAACTAGTAAAGATAGAATTTGCTCAAAATTGTTCCCTACATTAATGTGTTAATGGCTCTACTTTCAGGATATGAAAGCAATGAATATCATAACTACAATATCTGAAACAAGAGGTGTGCTATTACAGCACCACAGCCACAAGATAACACCTGGCAACATTCTGCTCTTCACAATACAATGCAACAAGCTGGAACAACGCCAGATACTGCATCGCAAACGAATGAAGAAAATGAACTAAAAGAGTCAGAACTTTAAATTATCATGCAAGTGACCAGCTGACTATGTTTTAGCCTTAGTGCAGTTTATTTAACGCTGCCACAGTCACATATCAGAATTATGGTCAATACCCGACCCCAAAGTTGCACATGAACACCCTCTTAAGTGGTAATTTATAGTGGGACATTCTAAGATTATTTGAGTACCCAAGTTGAGGTTACCTTCACTCTTTTAATATGGTGGAGAAGATCAGTATGAGATGGTACATAATTCTTCATTTTTAACAGTCCAGCTGCTGTTAATGGCTCATTAATTTAACCTGTGATCTGTGTGCATTTAACTTGCTATAGAACAATGGTCTTTATTGTTCTATCTATAGCAAACTGACTACTCTGCAAGTGAGGTGCAAGTTTTTAGAGTTAAATTAGTCATCATTTTTCATGTCACTCCTACAACAAAGCACTTGAATGTGACATGCACGTAATTCTGAATGCATTAAGCCTTGCACAACACAGTCGAATAAAGTTTGTTTAACCCAAGCTAAAGTTAGTAGCGTAGTAAAATTGGTAAAGTAGATCTTCCTCATCTGCGTCTATTAGGATTTCATGTTCAAACTTAAATATACAAAAACTGCTGTGTTATTTAAGGTGGAAAGAGGAAATAGATGCGGACGAATACGACATTCTTATCTTCACCCTTAATTAGATAATAGCAGTGAAAGTCAGAATGTGGTGCTAAATATTGGAGCATTTTCTCCTCCCCTGCCTTGAGCATTTGACTGAGGAAGCTAAGCCAACAATGTAGCCAGTGGCAAGCTAGACAAGTAATCAGCATAAAAACTATCCTTAAGATGTTGCTTAATTAAACAAAACACAAGGTTATTATTCTTTATAACATATATCTTCATAAGACTAATTTATGCAAAGTAATGAGAAGCATTACGCCCCTAAATCTGAGACACTTTTATTTATCCTCTGCGTTTAGAAATGTAACGTTAAACGTATGTGAGTGAGGAAACTTTCATACTACTAACCTAGTCCTGGGTAAAGAAATAAATAAAAAAAAACAGCAAAAAAAGACCCAGCAAAACTACCCAACTGCTCCACATAGAAACTGTAGAAAAAACTAACTAGCATTTGGTAGAGTTAGTATTAAGTTTAGGGAGTTTAGGGTAATTAACATATTTGAGAAAGTGGCACTGAGGATGCTAAATGTTATCAGAATCAGAAATACTGTATTGATCCCAGAAAGGCAACTGCAGTTGTTACAATTGCAACTGTCCATGTAAGAATAAACACTTTATAAAAAAATACATTTAAGACAAACAGAGAAAAAAATTAGAAAAACTACACACACACACACACATCCATACATATACATACATATAGTGCTGTGAACTATACACTACTGGGAATATACATACATATATATATATATATATATATATATATATATATATATATATATATATATATATATACATTTTTTATTGGTGGTGAAATCCACCTGGCCACACATGTTGTGCAACAGCAAATACACAGCCTATCTCAAACTCTTCAATGAGCCTTTGTCATAATATTGCAAGTTTTTTCTTGCAAGGCTTCCTCACAGGAACACAATATGAAATACATCCAAATATTCATGTTTGTGACAGCTGGAAAAGCTCCCCTGTCAAGTCTCATATGCTTTAACGGCTGTCTGACAAAGTTATCACAGCCAGAGCTTTAAACAGAAACGGCATGTTAACCTAGAAACACTTTTGTGGCACGTTTAACTTTAGAAACACAAATTATATTAAATGTAATATTAACTAAGAAAAGAACAGAATATATAATACACTGTATCATTATACAATAATTGGCAACATGTGAATGTATTTTAAGTGTTACTGTTAAGCATATCTGTAAAGTGAAGAGTGATATACTGTCCCATACCTGAACAGAACCACAGCCAACACATGGACCTGGCTGATAAACAGAGCGTTAGAGGACTGTGTTTGTAATTTATATTCCCACTGTGTTTGGGCTCTCGACTGGGTCTCATTCAGTTCTTGTGTGTGTGTCATTTGGCAGAAAAGGTTTTTGGGAAGGCACAGCAAGAGTCTGACAATAGTTCTTGATTCTGACAAGAGATTTGTGCTGTTGGGATTTATATTTAGAATTTTGGAAAATTGAGTATTGTTCAAAGAGATGTGTTCAAGCAGTTGGAAAAAGCTGCAATTTAACATCAGTAATTTAACTGCGTTCGTCTCTGGCAGCTTGTTTGTACCTCTGGAGGTATGAAATAAAACATGTTCACTGAGCCTTGCATTGCTGCTAAGCAATTAGCAATCCACTGCTGAAGGACACCACATCCATCCATAAGAAGAACATGCACAGGCTGTTTGGGTGAGTCATACGTGAGTTCATATGTGAAACCAAAGTTTTAAATGAATGAAAGAATTTCATTGGTGGCGTCCCCATCCATGACATATGTGGCACCTTGTCTGCATGGTCTTACTGGATGAGAAAAATAACATGTCCTGACCTTGGAGAGATCGTTCACAAATTTATTGTTTTTAATCTCTTTAGCACATAACTGGAAGGAGGAGAGGGGGGCTGTTGGAAGGAACTGGTGCCCGTTCGGAGGCCATCAATCAGGGTAATGGAGAAGAAGAGCAGGAGGTGTGGTGAGAAAGCCCTGCCCCTCTTATTTAATCATATACACAAGCAGCCGGGCCAATACCCACAGTTCAGTGTGGTGAGAGGAATACTAATGCAACCTTCTAAAAGACAGGGCGCTCTGATTATCCAAACAAGGAATGCCTGCTGTTGGCTGCTGAACAATGAATGTCGTTGCTGCACCGAGGTAATAGAAGTCCTTCAAGCAGTGGGGTTTTGCTCACGCTGAACACCCAGAAGGGCCACTCAAGGACTCGGGCATCGCTAATTACAAAAGCAATCCCATCACAGCTCCAGGAATAGACCGCTGGAGTCCTGACACTTCATTTTACAAAGTCATGAAAACGCTGAAGTATCGATCCCATCTGTTACTCTGCTCAGTGGAAGCTCCATGCAGCAGACATTAGCCCTAGCAGTCTTTCCCAATGATCCAAATGTCCATTCTGTTACAATTTCCCTCCTGTGTTTCTCTAATGAGCTGTGATCTTTTTGTTGACTCAGGGTGTGTACTATAGCCTCATGACAAGATAAGCTGTACTGCTTATCAGGGGTTTTCACAAGTCGCTTCCTGTAGAGTCTAAAGGTTTCTGAGGTCAATTTAACTCCTGTCTCCAGTGCTTGAGATGGACGTTCTCAAGAGTCCCGAGTCTCTGCCATGTGAGTGCAAACTGAGTCTTAAGTCCCTGAGGTCTCAAGTCAAGTGTCAGGTCTTTGGCATGTCTGAGTTGAGCTTTGGATCTCTGGGGTGCAAATGTCAGTCTTGAGTCTTACGTCTAAGTCGAGTTTCATGTCTTTAGGGTGAAAGTTCAAGTGAAGTGTCAAGTCACTGGGGTGAAAGTTAACTCTCGAGTCTCCCAGGTGCAGGTCAAGTGTCAAGTTTCTCGAGTCTGAGTCTCAGGTCTCTAGGGTGCAAGTCTAAGTTAAGTGTTAAATCTCTAGGGTGCAAGTTGAGTTTTGAGTCTAAGTCAAGTCTTGGGCCTCTCTCACATGCAAGAGATCTGAGACTTATGTTTCTGTTGTGCCTTTTTTTGCAGGTTAGTCCAAGTTTAGTGTCTTTGGGTGTGTATGTGTTAAGTCTCTAGTCTTTGTAGCATTCAGGTTTTGAGTATTTAGCAGAGAATTCATATGGTTTCTGAAGGTTTTTCTATCATGAAAGGCTCGTTATTTGAAGCTGAACTTCACATCACTGTGAGCTGAAGCATTACTGTAGCAAAACTGACAGTCGATCAAAGACTTAAAAGGCTGGAACTTAAAGTTTTATTAATGTACCAGATTGAGGTTGGCAGTCCCAATTTTAGTCAATTTTGTTTGATTTTTTTCAGGCTGAACTTTTACAAGTCTTAAGTCACAAGTTTGTTTAAAGAAGCAAGTCAGTCATCAAAGTTACTGACTCGAGTCTCTATCTCTGCTGCTGACCAAGGCTATAGCTCAGTCTGGCTGCCATGATAAGAGTGTCAGATTGATGTGGCCCTTCCTTTTCTGTTCCATGTGCTCCTTTTTATGTAACCACCATTCGTCTCCTAAAATTCCTTCAAAACATGTGAACATGGAGTCTGCAGGGGAGTATAAGGTATTTTCCCATCAGACTTAAGTTGACAGCTATAAGATATTTTTTGGTGTGTGCCAGCATTTGAGCCTTTTCTAAAGAGATCTGACTGCCAGTTACAGAAAATGCCTTGAAGCACATGGCTCTAAATCAAACTACATGCCACTGGCTTCAGTTTTATATGTGGGCTTGTGTGAAATTGATCAGAGATACAGTTTTATGACCCCCTGTATAAATGCTCAATACCTATATAATGTGTGATATCCTCTCATTTGAATTCATTTGTGAAGTGGTCATGGATCTGCATGCCTTAATGGTCAGGAATTTTATATGTGCAGCAGAGCTTCTGATTGATAATGGTTTCATCAACCTGTAGAAAGCTGTCGAGGCAGTGCGATGCAGTTACCACTTGTTCAAAAAGAACTTGTGAAGTCCTCCCTGGCTTTGACGAAGAGAAATGTGAAGTATGACTCAAACAACCATCTTCAAGATATGCGTTTCACTGAGCCTCTATATTTTCAGTCTGACAGGACCACTACAGCCAGTGTTTTTAATCAAGCACTTTTTAGACAGTAAAGTCTGAATTCCCTGATAAACTATGAAGGCATGTAAATTAATGATAGTGATAATAGTCACCAAAGCTACATGAAAGTAGTCAGCCAATTCAGCTGCACTCTAAGAAATAAAGAGAAAAGAGTTCTTTGGAGCGTAGATGAATGCCATCCACTGTATTTTTCACAAGGCCTCTGTATTTTGAAGTTATGGCTAAAGTATCTGGAAGTATCTTATTAATCATTGTTTTTATAACAAAGTAAATCAAAACAAGATCTTCTAAAAGTTGTACATACCACTAAAGTGCACCCTAAGAAATTAGTAAAATTTGCAAAAAGACATTCCTTCTTTTACGATTCACAAGGCACTCTAGTTCTCAGCACTCTGAAATGGTAAGAATTTTACATTCTACCATAGTCAATTTAAGGTTTGCAGTAAGAGTAAGAGTAAATCGTCTAGGTTTAGGTTATGGTTAAGGTTAGTGTTAGGTCAAGTTTAGCCTACATTTTGGTAAGTATTAGGTTTAGGTGTTTAGGTTAAGTTTAGGTTGAGGTTGAGGTGTAGGTTCAGATAACAAAGTTACTCTGGTTCTTTGTAACATCCTCTGTTCAAATCGTTAAATTCTGCATGCAGGTCAAGCTATATTTAGTCCACATTGTACGAATCATGAAATTGTCTTTTAGTCACATATGTACGATTTCCTCTTGAGATCAGGCTGAAAAAAATGTGCCAACTATTCAATCGTTTTAAGTCCCATTAAATCTCTGGCACATTCTGAGACATCATGGGCACTTTAGCCAGGAAAATTACAGCAAGAAAAGTACAGCAAGAACAGGAACATTAGGAAAATAAATCTTTGAGGAAAGTGCAGAACTTCAGAACATATGAATGCCCAGTGATTATCGTTCAAATCTGTGCTTTTAAAATCCAACCAGATGAAGAACAGCCAGTTAAAACCTCTGGCTGCTGTTAGGAGACTCTCTTTAATGCGTTTACAATGTAAAGTAGATACAATAACATGTTTAAACTGAATAAATGGTCATTTGAAAATGCTACAAACAATCCATATAAACGAAACACAGGAAATAGGGCTATAGAAGAACCTATTTTGGTTTCTTAAAGTTTTGAGCAGATGGTTCTTTAAAGGAACACAGAGGAAGGCAGCATTTTCCACAACTAATATTTATCTGGAGAATCTATAGAAGGTTAGTTATCACCTGCTGTAAGATAAATAGTACAAATAAAATGGACGGTATGTTATCTGCTTTATCCACTGAAATAATCTGTAGGGAATCAAAGATGGAGTTCTTTGGGCATTGATAAACCCATTTGGCACCTTCAGATTTTTTGAATGTGTATCGGTTCACTCGTCTATTGGCTGCGCAAGCCTTGGATGGTGGAGCCATGCCCAGCTCTGTTCTCAAGCTGTGTCTGAGCGATGCTGCCTGCTGCTCCGTACAGAGACTTTTATACACTTAGTCTGTCAGCATGCTGCTAAAAAGCCTCAGAATAACCCCCCCTACACACACACACACACACACACACACGCACACACACACTTTTTTTCCCCTTACAAGACCATGTTTTTTCTCTCTTAGACAGTCTTTCGCTACTTGCCTCTTGCTGGATCCTGATTCAGCATGACTTAAATAATGTGTTTGCATCCCACCTATATCAAGACCTCATAGAAACCCTTACATCACTTCATTATTCATACTCTGAATTATTATTATTCATATATTCAATACTGTTTACATGTTTTTTGTGGGCTGCCAGCTCCATGTGTCAAAGCAGAGACTTCACTGGTGGAAAGTGATTACTAAGAGCTTTGGTTTTTAGCTTATAAAAATCACTCATTTCTGTGTATGCCCAAATATGTATCGTCCAATGGAAAATGTATCTCTAAAATGGTGACTTCACAACATGAATGGAAATTCATGTAAAATTTATAAAAGTTTATTCCAAGTCATTTTAAGCATTTCTGCACCAAAAGGCTGACAATCTTTTATGGAGATGAACACAGCTAAAGTAAAATACTACTCTAGCAGTCCCTGCTTGTGTAGTCTACTTGAGAATATTGGAAAGTAACTGTGCTGAATTATGTGTATTTATATTACCAGCATGTTCCATCTAGGGCCCTTAGTGGCCCATGATCAAAGTCTCCAACACATGTTTAACAAAGCTATAAATTATCAGCAGCCTGAAAGGCTTGTAAGATTGCACTCCTCCCCTGATGTCTTCATGTTCTCATATGTTAACCATCTCAGCATGGCTTTATAGAAGTTCCTTAAGGAGAATTTAGTTTAGTACATGAGTCAACTCTGGTAGTATAGTGGGCTTTTTTTTTTTGGATACTTCATTGGGAATAATGTGAGGAGAGATTCCAGAACCAGCTGAAGCATCTGCAATGGTTTGTTTATAAGGCTCAGTGTGTTTTCAGCTACTTACTGTTTCTATGCTACGAGCCTTTGTACAGCCGAACAGTAGGCAAGGTCTTTATTTAAACCACCCCCCCCCCTCCTTTTTCTTTCACATTATTATCATCAGGATATCATTTCCTTTCCTGTTATTTATCTGTTAGTTTACTCATACTGTTTGTGATGTATGCCCTCCCTCTGCACAATACATACAAAAAAATCTCAGTAAGTATTTTACACTAAATTACATTATCCTGGGACATGGAGTCTGTTGAGGGTTGCTTTGCGACCCTAGACCTGATGTCTCCCAATCATAGAACACCAGCCAGTCAGGAACTGTAAAGGCAAGCGTGTTCTTCAGCAGACACATGTATAACTACTACATCTCTTTTGATTTGTTATTTCTGATACAGTCCCACCTTTGGTCTAATTTGTGGTGTAAATTGTATGTGGCATTGGACATTTTGGTCAATGAAAAAAACATGAGGAAGATAAAAAGGCTTTAACAAAAGAGACAATATATTAAACTTTGCATGACATGCATGCAGTAAAACTGCTGTGTTAGCTTCTGCCATACTAGAATCAAACAAGAGACCACACAAAAGAACTCTCTCACATTTACACAAACATAGTTGTATATTCTGCACTACTATGTTACTACTGCTTTTCTCTGTTATGGAGTTTATGAAACAAGAATTAATGGACAGGTAAGAATTCCAGATTCTACTATGATTCTAGTTATGATTAGGATTAGGATGCGTTATGATCATAGTTATGGTTTGGTTAAGTTTAGTCTTAGTGTAGAATGAATAGGCAAATGGGCGAACAAACAAACAGACGGACATACGGAGAGATGGACGACAGAATGTAGAAATGGTTGTATAAGAATGTGTAGAAGGTTAAAGTGTAGGTTCAGGTAGTAAAAGTTCACTGGTTGCTTTTCTCCATTCTCTGTTAAAATCGTTTGCCTGGGTTGTGTCAGTAATTTGTGCATATGTACAACAGTCTAACTATATTTAGTCCACAAATCCCTCTTGACACAAGGCTGCTACAGCACTATTTCTACATTCTGCCGCCCAGCTATCCTTATATCCGTCTGTTTGTTTGCCTATTCATTCGTTCACCTGTAAGTCACTTCACTTGTTTGTTCATTTTTTATGTCCCTTCTTTCAACCAGTCATGTTAGCATTCAGGGGATGTGTACCCTGGCTGCACACCCAGCACTAATGTAATTATTACCTTTTCTAAAGATCTATAATTTCTCCCTACTTTGCTCATTCCTCCCTGCTAAAGCTGGATCTTCCAATTGTCATCCTGGATTGTGGGAATGTCATTGTTGTGTTCAGTTTGACGAATACAGATATTGGAAGAGCTGGACAAAATGGACTCATGTGACTATTTATTTTTGTCTGAGGAACTTATTTGAGAAGCAGCTACCATGCTCTTTGGGAAGTACCAAGCATCTGGATCAATTCTATGCCCTACACCACTGATTTGAAATATCATTCACCTTCCTCTGAAAGGCTATTTTTTAAACCTCCTATGTGCAAAAAATTATTTGTTTAAGATACAGGTACCCTGCCCTTTGTGACGTACCCATATCAGAGTCGGTGCAATGCCTCAAGCATAGTCCATTGTTGAAACAGAAGCTGCCTGACTTTGGCTCTCCTTCCCATTCCTCTGATAGCATGTACAAGTTGTACAATCTTTGGTTAGGCATTCATGACAACTGGGATCTGAATCTGAATCTTGGGCTCACCTCTAGACTGCTAAGTAGTACTTTGCTGTTCTCCTTAGGGGTTGGCTGGGGTGCTGTGGAGTACAAGGCTGCAGATTGTGTTTGTTTGTGTGAATGCCTCTGTAGTGCATCAGACTGTGATCGCTCCTGATGTCCCCCTGTTCTAGTTGTGCCGTGACATCCTGCCTCCGGGCCTATCTGAAACAAAAGTAATGAATAAATAAAGACACTGATATGATTATTTGTAGGAGTAGGAGGTATGCTGCATCAGTCTGTCTGCCTGTCTGAGAAAGTGCACTGTATGGGAGACGAGCTTTGGCTCTGTAGAGTGGAAGGCCTGCAGAAGAATGTTTGGTGGAGAAAGACACTTTAAGTAAAAATTAGTATTTCAACTATTTTAAATGCCCCATATTCTGCATTTTTTGTGTTTTATCATCTTCCGGGTGTTTTATGTTTCTGATAAATAGCTCGTAAATCTGCTGCTCAACCGGCCTGTATGGTTCCTGTATTGTTCCAAAAATCAGTCAGTGACTAAATTTTTAGGGAAGTCAAAAAAGTAAACTTTATCTGCTCCTTTTATCTGTCAGACTTTTCTGGAGAGCTGCTGTGTTGCATCTGGTTCCCAGCAGCCAAAATTCCAATAACTCTGCACCAGATTGTCTGCATTAACAATACTCATTATTGTCATAAATAAATATAATTTAATGTGAATGGGTTATGAGTTAGATCGCAGTGTGTTTGTCATAATGTTTGTAATGCACACATTATGACAATGAATTCTGTGAATGTGTTTTTCAAATGTTTCCCACTATTTCTGTTAATCTGCTCGTTCAGGTCCAGTGTTTTACCTTATACAACCATGTAATTTTGGTATGGTATGTTAAGCTGCCAGTTAATACTAAGGTCAAATCTGGATATATTTATTCAATATGATGTTCTTTTAGAGTGCTTAAAATCTTATAATGCAACTTAATTCAACCTCCAGTCACTTTAAAATGCTGCAGTAAAATCATTCTTTGTTTAGTATTTATTTATTAAAATGTGTACAATTAATTAATTAATTAATTAATTAATTATTTTAATAATGATTTCTTATAGTTTAAAACTAGTTAACAGTAAGAACAAAACACAAAGCAACAAAGACTGGTACTGGATTGAGCTGATTATAACATACAGAGATCTGAGGGATACTGGCTATCAGTTTTATACATTATATGGATTGGGAAGAGAATCGATGGTTTGAATGGTTACATTTTTAACACATTTATACCCCCCCCCCCCAAAAAAAAAAATGTGCCTCATTCACCAATATCTTCCTAAGAATTTTCTTAAATGTGTTTCTGAGAGAAGTTGTAAAAGATACATGATTTGTTTATAAACTGCAGAATTGTTTACAGGTCTGCTCTTGTAATAATGGGTCCCATTGTCCTCGTAAATGGAACAAATCCCAAATGAAGAAAACATTGGTGAATGTCAGAATCTTTGTGTAAGTGGGTTTAATAAGAAATCTTTTCTGTCTTGTCTTTTGTTTGTCTAAAAATACATAAAGCATATCTCAATTTTGTCTTAATGTAAGAGACTTGGTTTCTGATATTTTTCTGGACTTAACTGTGTCTGTGAGAATTAAATGCGATCAAGAGGAGATCTTCAATAGAATATTGCTCAAATAAAAATGTCTGTATATTCCACTGGGTCTAGCCAAGATCAGTGACTGTAAATCTTCTAAATAGCCCTTAAATGTGTCAACAGTTGAGAAAAATGATTTCTGATAAATAATTCTGTATCACTTCATGTTCTCATTACTGTAAGTGCAGCATATAAAGGAAATCTATTGCTTGTGCCATCCATGGTCCTCCCCTACGCACTCCCCTGGACACCAGACCAGGAATTTGTTCTTCAGCCTTAAAAGTTTATGCGCCCTCCTCTGCACCTGTTCTGCCCTTCCATGCCACTGCCATCTGGTTCTAATATTTCTCCTCGCCTTTGATCATTCTGTTTAATCAACTCCATAAAAGTGCTGTGCTCGGAAGTCACCTACTCTTGGCTCACTGACGGTCGCATGGCTGGCTACAGATCTCGCCACAGTGCAGGAACAGCATGTAATCACTGGTGCTGTAAATCACTGTGAAACTAAATCATTTTTTCCAGTCGCATGACAGTCATGGGCCTTGCTTTTATCACTGACTGACACTGTACTGAAAGCCTCCTTCTCTGGCTGCTGTTTACTCAAAAGTATTCTTCATAATATTTCGACATTTTCATGGAAAACCATATTTGGTGTTCCTTTCCCCCCTGAGGTCTACGCTGCACCTCAGATGCTGTTATGTTCAGTAAGTGGAAGAGCTGGGAGGTGTTTGTCTAAACGTTCAGAGTGGAGTTCGTGGATGTTCTTACTGAAAGTGCACAGCCAAATGTGAAATGGCATAAAGCTAGCATCCTGTAAACACACATCAGCAGAAATGTAACTGTGTGGCTCCTGACATTTCTTTTTTTCCTTTTTATTATTTTTGTTTGTGCGATACTGACTCAGGATTACTGAACAGCAGGAGCGAAAGAGCCTCAAAGCAATACTTCACTCACAAATACTAATGAGGACACTTAATGAAAGCTTGAACGGACCTCTTAGCGTGATCCTATTTGCATAATGCCAACTGATGCTTACTAGCATTCACTCTTTATTAGCATCATTAGCGTTTTTGGGTTGGCATATTTGCATAACTTCCAAAGACAGGATTTTATTTCACTGTCTGAAAGTGGTTCTACCAGTAATAGCTCTCAGGTTGTTGATGTTAATTTCTCCGGGACATGCCCTCTTCATGTTTTTTTCGGCACTGTGCAAGATTAGTAGCTACTGCAGTAGCAATTTACTCAGCGTAAGCCATCCGTCTTTGCCCAGTCCCTCCGCTGAAACACTTCGGTGCTCATTAAGAGTGGGTTTTTTTAGGTCTGTTTCTGTGTGTATTTACAATACATTTGCGGCTGCTTTTATGCACTTGTCTGCATACTGCTGTTCCTCTTGTAGATTCCCCACTTTGTGACAGTTCTGCTGAGCAACTGTCAGTGAGTTGAGCCGAGCTGCCGGTGCGGAAAACAACTGGAATGGTCAAATATGGGGACCACTGAGAGTTCTGGGCCTTCAATTAGGAAGCATATTTATGCTTGGCTTGAGCATACTGTTAGCATTCCCCTGTACTCGAGAGCCTTATGAGCCTGTAAGAATTTAGCTGTAAACCTTTCGCTCTGGCTTAAGGAGCCGGGGTACGTGTTTCAAATCAGCAGACTTCTTCTCCATGTGTGTCTTTCCTCTATGTTGCTAGAAAACAGAGCGCTCAGAGGAATGAAATCCTCTTGCTGGAGTGCATTCCCTCTAGCGAATGTAATAGACGTGCAGTGACATGAAAATTTACAGCAGCATTTTCACTTCTATTAGGTTGCACTTTATATATATACTTTTTACAGGCCTGGCATAAGCACTGGGTTTTTAGAAATCCCTGAACAAACCTGCCTCTTTGTGACATTTCGGCGTGTGTTGGCAGCTGTGAGGGACATTAGCTTCTTCTCTGATCATCTGTGTGCTGATTACAATGCAGGCAGACACCCAACTTGTTAAAATACTAAAAAACAAAGCCAAGGTTTATATGAGCTGGTTTGTCCTCTACAAAACAAAACGCTGTATTCCAGATGAGCAGATAACCCTGTGCAATAAACGGAAAGCCAGCTGCTTCACGCGTGGAAGATTTATCTCTGATGAACTGGGCAGCCATTGTTCTTTCTCATTTGCTGTAAATTGATGGGCCTCTGCAGAATTGTGAGAGAGCCAGCTTCACTTTTTGATGCCCCTGAAGAGATCATAGCTATTACCAGGAGTTCCGTGAATTATCCTCATTGTGCTTGGCTACTTCAATGCAGTGATGTTGTTCATTACATAGGTTGTCACGTAAGGGAGAAGTTATGTTCAGTTTATATTTGGTATTGACAGGTTTGAGTCTGCTCTCCTAAATGTTTTTTTTTTTACCTCCATTGCTTTAGTTATTATAATAATACTTGGCAGAAAACGTAAGGGATGTCTTTCTTTCCACAAAACAATGGTCATTACTTTTCAACAACTTTACAAAATCATGATAAAATTAATTATGACAATTAAGGCATCAGTTGAAAGTTTAGAATCCCCATTTTAAAGCAACGTCATGCAAGATTTGGCGTTTCTTGACCTGAGTTCCCGCTACAGTCAGAAAGTGTAATTCACATTTTGAGCCACAAATTTCATGTGCATTTCCGGAGAACCTGAGAGACACAGTCAGCATGCTCATATGGGGCTCACATGTGTGGAAAGCGAACTAGGTGGGTTCCAGGTGGGCAAACATACGTACATACTTTGTGGTTGGTGTGGCACAACAGACAACACCACTACCTGCCACTGAGCTTCTACACCATGTTGGAGACTGGGGTTCGATACCCAGTTTGGGTGGCTATACTGCACTACACCAATAAGAGTCTTTGGGTAAGATTCCTAACACTCCATTGGTCCACATCTGTAATGTGAGTAACCATGTAAATCACTCTGGATAAGAGCAGCAGCTAAATGCCATAAATGTGTACAACCTGGATGGGGCCCTAACCCCTCCTGGTTCCATCACTAACCCATAGAACATAGAAGGACAAAATATCTGGTGCTTAGTTGGGCTACCACATGGGCATTTTTGCTGAGTATTCTTATTACGTCAGTGGAGCCTCACTTGTGTTTATTACTGTAATTTAAAAGCTGAAACCTGTTACAAAAAAATCTACAATAAATAACTGTAACATGTATGGCACAGAGCACACAGTGATAAAGCTGTGCCACAGAAGGTCAGAAATCTGTAACGACCAGCTCATTGATTAATTTCTCTCAGTACACCAAGTACCGGAGTAAATGTCAAATGTCTACAGGTTCTAATGTCACTGCCCTCCCACGCTGTTCTGTCACAGAACTCTGAACATGGCGTGTACTTCAGTCAGACTGAAAACGTGACGTGAGGAAAAAATTCTTACTGAGTGCTGACAGAATCTTTAAGTGCCTGGGACACCATGGAAAGTGTGTCAGTGCAGATTCTGAAAGTGAAGATTTACAAAATCTCTCAGCTGTATTGCATATGCATAGGGCTGTTAGCTTTTTTCTCCCTTTAGCAAGAATATTAGAAATGTGCTTGATCTACGCCTTTAACCCTGCTGCTTTCATTTCTCACAATTTCTGCATAAATAAGTGGTTGAGATGCAAACCGAGTAATTCAGGGTAGTTTGATGTCAAGTGCACCATCCTACAGAAGCTTGCAGAGTCAGAACTGCTCACAGTGGTGAAAGTGGTGGTGACTTATGAAGTGTTTATTGCAGTGGTCTCCAATCCTTCCCATAGAGATAGCTTATCACCTTGAAGCTACCCAAATCTAACATGCCCTATTTAGCCAATCAAGGACTTCTGATGCCAGTCTTTAGTTCGTTCAGGTGGGGGCGATTAGGGTTGAATCCAACTCCCTCCTCCCTCCAGGAGTAGGGTTACAGATCATTGGTTATAAAACTATAATATAATGTGCCTTTTTGTCATTTACTCCAAAGCACAGTGAAATTTGTCTCTTTGCAAATGCCATCATGAAAAGCCAGGGTCATAGCACAGGATCAGCCATGCTATGGCACCCCTGAAAAGTAAGTGTTAGTATAGTGGATTCATATATCAAACCCACAACCCTGTGATCAACAACCCAGCACTCAAATCACAGAGCCACAACTGCCCTAGCTTCCGATGCCTTTACATTTTACCACACAAAAAGTCATTAGATTTAATATTTTACTATTTTAGCATCATAATGCAAAGTATTTGTATTGATCCATAATATACTACAATATAATTACATTTTTATTTCCAATATTGCTTATTGATCAAACAAATGGAAGCAATGTGAAAAGTCACCTTGAAGATGTTGCAGTTGAGACCGCGGTGGAAAATTGCCATGACACAGTGGGCAACTTTAGCACTCACTGAGAGGCCAGGCTTAGCCTGTGGGCATAGCATTTCACATGTAGGAATTTATAATTGCATCTGTGTGGCTCTTATTCACTTCTCTTTTAGAAACACATTAGAAGGTATCTGCCACTCATCAGTGATAAAGTTGTTTAAGCACAGTTATGGTGACAGAAGTTTCTGTGGCAATGGATGTCCATGCGTCACCCATACGGGGCAGTGGTGGCTCAGCGGTTAGAGCGCCGAGATATTGATAACGTGGTTGTGGGTTCGATTCCCGGGCTCGGCAAGCTGCCACTGTTGGGCCCTTGAGCAAGGCCCTCTCTGCTCCCCGGGCGCTGGAAATGGCTGCCCACCGCTGTGTGTGTGTGTGTGTGTGTGTGTGTGTGTGTGTGTGTGTGTGTGTGTGTGTGTGTGTGTGTGTGTGTGTGTGTGTGTACTCACTGCCCCTAACACACATGTGTGTGTGTGTGTGTGAGTGTGTGTTCACTACCAGATGGGTTAAATGCGGAGGACACATTTGACAAATACGTGCACCTTTACCATTGCAGCCATTCTACCCCTTTTCTTCAGTGGTGTCATGACTTCAGTTCAGGTCTTGTTGTAGAGTGTGGGGATCATGGTGTCTGTGAAATATCTTCAATACCTAGTAACACAGTGTGGAAGCCCTGTTTTTTCTTAAATCCATGGCAATAAAAGTTGCTTCACTATGCTTGTCCACGTCGCTATCAAAGACTTGTGTTTATCCTCAAAACTGCTAATACATACTATAAGTCTAAGAAGACATATGTACACCCACTGATGGCTTCAGATAGTAAATAAAAAAACTATATTTGCATTAAAGACATTGGGCTTTATTTATCAGCTGTTTCTAATAATAAAAAGAAAAGCTGTTAAACTCACGCAGTTCAGTTCAGTTCAGTTCACGACGATTCTGACATTGCCTTAAAATTGGATTTCTTTCATTTACAAGGGGATCCATCATTATGAGAGCAGAGCTGTGAACAATTCTGCAGTTTTAAAAACACAATCTGATGATACTGAATTTTTTGTTGGAATGAGGCCTGTTGTGACCACTGGTTCCTAATACGAGAATTACAGTAGAATTTGAGTTGATAAGTTTCTCTACAGACACGAATTTCACAGTAAACCACTCTGTGGAATTACTTTGTTTATATCTTAAAAATTAAATCATGAAGATTATTATTATTATTATTTTAATAATAACAATAGATAAAAGATAAAGGTAATAATATTCATGATTTAATTTTTAAGATATAAACAAAGTAATTCCACAGAGTGGTTTACTGTGAAATTCGTGTCTGTAGAGAAACTTATCAACTCAAATTCTACTGTAATAATAATAATAATAATAATAATAACAATAATAATTATTATTATTATTATTATTATTATTATTATTATTGTTTTCATACAAATAAGTAGAATTCCTCTTAAAGTCTGGAGGACACTGTTTTAGCAGAAGCAACTCATTACTGCGGTTGATAGCTTACATATGGGTTTGTTTCCACAGCTTAACAGCAGGGTGCCCATCTCTCTGGTCTGGTTAATATCTAAGTGCCATGTATATGTCTCCAAGTGTGTATATTAAAAGACCAGACCACGCGTATCTATTATTCATTAGGCCAGGCTCTATGGTGAATGGTCCAATTATATTTCAGCTGAGCTGGATGAAAGAGATGAGTGAAGAGTGAGTCAGTGAGTGCAGAACGAGACTCAGTGAAGGTGATCTCCGCTTTGAAGCCCTGCTGCCCCGGTGTACAAGAACAGCTACAACACACAGTCCCGTCAGTTGCAGGGGGCTTTAACGCAGCAGTAAAAGGATAGCCGAGGTGCATAAAGTGCAGGAATCATGCGATAAAGGCCAAAGCAAGAGAGATAATGAGAAGGCAGAGAGGGAACAGTCATGATGAGAGGTGATGACAAAAGCAGGGAGGCATGGATAGAGAGTGGGAGTGAGAGAGAGAGGGCAAGAGAGAGAAGGAGGAAGGTGGAGGCAGTAAGATAAAGGCCATAAAACATAGAGGCTACACAGCGGCTGTGGTGATGCAGTATGCAGCACAGTAAATCACTGTAGGCCCCGGGCTGCAGTGCTCCTCTGCTGCTTCGGCACAACCTCCCTTCACGCGAACTACAGTGATGCACCAGTCAGCTCTTTCTCAGCCCGCACCTGGCTGTGCGAAATGTGAAATCCATTATTATTTTTAACATTTCCAGTCAAGACTAAAACCTTTCCAGGATATATTTCTGAGGCGATTTAATACAAATACACTTATGAAAGGGGGAAGTCAATGAAAAACAAGTAAAAAAGGGTTTCCACCATCAAAACGTTCCCATCAAATAAACAGCTTTTAAGGCTGTGATCTCTCAGAGTTGCTCAGCAGACAACGACACTGATACTATGAGGATCGCGAGTTTGAATCCCGGGTCATATTGTTTTTCCATGCAAGAGGGAGTCCTAATGAGTTGGTGGGTTAATTGGATCAGCTACTGTATGTTAGTGTTTCCATATATTCTTTCACTGAGTAAAGCCATCTCAACAACTGTGGGTCTGAAAGGATGTGCATCACCCCAGAGTCCAGACCTTTACATCATTGAATGTGGTGCAGAGGTCCAACTAATCCCCAAAATATTGGATGAAGCACCATCATTCCAGAGAAACAGTCCCACTGCTGCACAACACTGAGAGTCCTATTCTATATGTAATACTTCTCTACAGGGACTAGAAAAGCAGTGTGTGTGCATTTGCACGTCTGTGTCAGTAGTGGGTGCATCATATATGCAAGGGGGCTGAATGCATTCGTTAGAAGGGGTGTCCACAAAACATTTAGACATATAGTATAGTATTTATTGGCTCAGTTATGCAGACTGAAAGATGTTGATATAGATGGTATTATTAAATGTTGAATATCACTTAAAGGTGGAAAAAGCATGATGCAATCGGAGACCAATTTTGGTTCTGCAAGTTGCCTGTGCAAGTAGCAAAGAGGGATGTTTTTAAAGGCATTAATGAGATGTGTGATTTGAAAAATCTTTCAAAGTTTAAAGGTTCATCTGAAGAGCTGCACCAGTGATGCATTATAATTTATTAATTTATTTATTTTAAGCATTCAGGCTCTAACATAAGCATTTCAATCCAGAGGGCTTGTTAATGCAGCAATTATAATTGTTAATGCATCATAAACTTTATACATTTACATGTACATATTTGTACACATACACTGGTGGCGCTGTTTTGCCAAATACCCACAACCCTGTCAGGTACTCAAAGTGTTAAGAAAACAGTGACACCACAGCATTCTGCTTATACCACAACTTATACTAAAGGGATTAATGGAATTAAAGAAATTCTACTGTGGTTATGTCTAGGTTATGGTTTACGGTTAGGCTAAGTTTAGCCTACATTTTGCTTAGAATTAGGTTTAGGTGTAATAGCATAAGTTAGGTTTAGATTCAGGTGTCGGTTCAGATAATTACATTTCACTGGTCGTTTGATTAATGCATATACATCAATCTAGGGTCGATCTACACTTAGTACACATTGTACAAATTCTGACATGGTCTTTTGGTCACATATGTATGAATTTCTCTTGAGACCAGGCTGATTAATGCTGATTAATTTCCCCAAATCTTTTTAGAGTTAAGATCATTTTAACTGGTAAAGAGAGAGTTTAATGGCTCAATGCTGTTTGTGCTGAGAGGCGTTTGCTAAAGGCAGCCCAGATTAGTTGCATCAGGTGTGTAAGAGCAGGGAAAACCTCAACATGTGCAGAGAAGAGGGGTATTTCAGGACAAGGGTGAGGAGCCACTGGCCAACATCCAATTACAACCATAATCATTTTTCTTTTCAAAGCAAGCAGCCTGACCTGGGTGGGTGTGAAGAGGTAAAGATCTCCACTGAGCCAAGCCTGTTTCTCTTTTCAGGCCTTCCCCGCTCTCTAAACCAGCAGCAATCACAGCAGCGAACTGTGATTGCACTCTATCCAGAGAATCTTTCGGTTGGATTTGTTTGGACGTTACAGTCTGTAGGTTCTGCTGCAGTGTTTATGTTCTCTTAACATGTCCATCACAACCTGAGAGAGTGTGTATGTGAGCGTTTTGTGAGTGTTATGTGCAGAGCATATCTGACTTGGGTGCTGTGGCGGGAGTGAAACTGTTATTTTCCTGCTGAGTCTCTGCTTCAGCCGAGCGTAAAACCGTCCACTAAGGTGCTACATAAGCAAGCTTTTTACGCGGCTTCATCACAGGTAATTACCTTCAGCCCAAACAGCAGAAAGCCTCCCTAATTGAATCCCAGAACGAACATGTGAAGCTCACTTATCAAAGGTGATTTGTGCTGCAGAATAAGGCATTTAACCATTTCACAGTCTGCTCCAAACAGTACGGTGTGTGTGCTGAGGGTTGGTATGAAATGACTTGGCTGGTCCATTCTGCCCACCTATCCATGGCTCATGATTGGATCACTGAGTGCGTCCATGGAAGCTGCAATCTATCAACTGAGCGTACGCTGTGACAGTTTCAGGGCATTCA
The DNA here is from genome assembly GCF_030463535.1 of Salminus brasiliensis. Taxonomy (NCBI): domain Eukaryota; kingdom Metazoa; phylum Chordata; class Actinopteri; order Characiformes; family Bryconidae; genus Salminus; species Salminus brasiliensis. The sequence goes on along the minus strand of NC_132885.1, from coordinate 11,708,773 downwards.
TCTTCCTAGTGCCGTTTACCAGCTCTTACATCATCAGGCCAGTATTGCATAGACACACTCACACACGTTCCCCCACATACACATACAGATAATCACAATTAAGGTTCTGAAACGCTTTCATCTCGATGTTTGATCAAATTATCAAGGAACAGAAAATCAAAGTGGAAATAACTGAGGTGTAAAAAAAAAAGTGTGAGTGAGAAAGAAAGAGAGAGAGGATGGTCCATGATTGGGGTGACATGGCATCTACTGACATGTTCCTTTAATCAAAGGCAGATTATTGCTGTTGCAACACCTCTCGTCTCTCGTATTTTGCAGCGCCGCATGAGTCTAATTAAATCCAACAGCCGAACATAGAACAGCCTTGGAATGGACAAGTATTGTCAGGCACTTTCCATCTATGGCAAACGAAGGAACAGATGGCATGTAGAAATAGCTGTAGCCATGTGCCTGGGAGGCCTGACAGAGGAGGTGGGGAAGCAAGAGACAGTGATCGCAGCATATGCTTTATATATTGCACTCAGACACAGCAAGGCTGTCAAAACAGCATGATATGTGTGAGAAAGAGACAGATCCGTCACTACAGTGACGCATAGTCGAATTCCTCGCTGAAAGATGTGAGGCTCCATAACCGGTCAGCCCCTAGCATAGTTGGGGAGCTAGCTGCAAGTGTTTTAGTGGTTTCGTGTTGTCAACGTTGGCCATTTGCTTTGATCCAAGGAAAAGAAGGCCTTCTTAGTGAGCCTAGTGGGTAAACAAAGCATTATTTGAAGTGCTTCAATGGTGTTCTTCCCCAATATGCTGCAGCAATGTCTCTAAAAGGAGATGTTTCCACTGTTTGATGGATTTCCAAGAAGAAGTGCCACGCTGTTTCTTTGTGCTCTGTCATTCTTTTGAAAGAAGTTGTTTTCAGCTTGGAATGCTGAGGTTCTTCTTCACTCCAGACCCTGCACGAGGTGATGATGTGTCTGATGGAAAGGGCTGGGAGGCGAAGCTATTCGTCACGTAAGGCAGATGGGTGTGAAAGCTGTCAAAGCCCAGGTCCATCGCGCTCTAACATCCCAGATATGTATTGGCATCTGCAGGCGGAACCCACCCCGTCCATCTGCAAATCGGAGAGCTTACCTGAGGAGCACGGGAGAAACCCAAACCCTGTGATATGGATCTCCCATCGGCCCCAATATGCCTCCTTTCTTCTCTGAGGGTAATTGGGTTTTGATCCTTATGCCCATCTTTATTTGCCTGTGCTACACTGAATCGGGCGTTTTCAAAGCGCTGTCTGTTCTGCCTGGTGTTAAGGCTCATCAAAGTGATGGGTTTACATGAGGTGGTGGCAGAATGACTAAACACTGCAAGACATCCAAGAGGAGCTGTGCATAGATCCACTGACAAGCCTGTAAAATGACAAACAGCCCTGGCCCTTATAATCAGTTCTTGTAATGTTTGAGTTGCTTTGCTGTGATGTCCACTTGTCTTTGTCTAGCCATGCATAAAAAAATGCCCAAAAAAGGAAATCCTCATCTGCGCACTTCTAAGAAAAACAATGCTTAGAAATGTCTTGTATTAACATGAAACTCAGTAAAATGAGAAAAGTGCTCAGTACACAAGCAGGAAAGTGACAGTCATTTCAGTGCTCAGAGCACTCTGAGAGTGCCAATTAACTTGCTAGCCATGCGAATTGTCATGACAATAACCGTAGAATTTGTCATTTAACCAAGATAAAATGTGAAGGAAACAAATACAAATGAATGTCAGAAATGAGCCAGGAAAAGCCAGGTTTTCCTTTACTGCAATAGCTGTCAAATGTTTGCAGTACTTGCAGTCCTATTATCATGTATCATGAGGCAAAGTATATGCCCAGCAAAAGGCCCTGCAGTTCTGTGCAGTGCTATGATCTGAACTGATTTTATATATAAGATGAGAATAAAGAGAAGAACACAAGCAAACATTTTGCAACACCTACACTGTATGTCCAAATGTTTGTGGACACCCCTGCTAATGAATGCATGCAGCTATTTAAGTTGCACTCATTGCTGACACATATGTGCAAATACATGGACACACACACAGCCTGTCTAGTCCCCGTAGAGAAGTATTGCCAATAGAATGAGACTCTCTGGTAAACATGAACCTTTTTGGGACCATGCCTAAAGCCAGGTGTGGGCTAGAGAGGGGGTATGAAGCCCCCAGCTTTGAGCTGTGGATCGGTGGAACTGTGTTCACTGGAATATCGGTGGTCCATCCAGTACTATGGGGATTTTGGAGGAAACAGTGAAAAGGCAGGCAATACTTTTGTGAAAAAATAGTAATAACTGGCTGTGCCACTTTTAGCAGCAACAGCTGCAGCAGGTATAAAGAGCCCGCCTTCATCACAAGACAGGGCTTTACTAGGCCACTCTACTTTTTACACATTTAAATGTGTACTTGATCTTGTGGTTCAGATTGTTGTTTTTCTCCATAAACTGGCTATAGTTGAGCTTCAGATCATGGCCTGATGACTAAACATTCTCTTGCAGATTTTGGTAGTATTTTCTGAGAGCAGAAAGTACTCTCGGAAGAGGTGGGTCTTCAGTCTGGGTTTGAAGACAATGAGCTCGTTTCACCACGTTGGTGCCAAAGTCTGGAAGCTTGTCTTCCATGGATTTCACGGGATGGCGGGTCAAGCCGAGCTGTACTTAAAGCTCAAAGGGCTCTTGGTGCAGATCGGCTTTTGAGCATTGCCATCAAGTACGGAGGGGCTGGTCTGTTCTTGGCTTTGTAGGCCAGCATCAGGGTTTTGAATCTGATGCGGGCAGCAGCTACTGGAAACCAGCGAAGAGAGAACACAGCAAAGGAGTTGAACATGGCTGAACGTAGAAACATTGAAGACGACCCGTATCGCTGCATTCTGGATAGTTGCAGGGGCCTGATGGTGCGTAAAGGGAGACCGTCCAGAAGAGAGTTGCAGTAGTCAAGTCTTGAAGTGACAAGAGACTGAACGGCCACCTGGGTGGCCTCTCTAGAGAGGAAGGGTCGCCGGTCCATCGCCCAGAGCCTGAAGCTGTAAAACCTCAAAACATCCCCACATCATCAACTGCTACCACCGTGTTTGACTGATGTGTGATGTCTTTATTGTGGAATGCTTGACGCAATGTGCAAGGTAGTGTGACGTGCATAAATGCAGAGCAGAATCCTTTTTGAAGAGCACTGTATGTCCTAACTACTGAACACTTTAAACATGCTAAGGAAGTGTTCATGTATAGAGGGTATGTATTGACGTCAGACTAATTGGCAAAACATTCTGCAACACAGCTGCATTTACTGGGGGAACAACCAAACTGGGAATGAAACAAGCGATTATCTGCTTAGTTGAACTCCTACAGCAATCCATCCCAATTACTTAAGACCCAATGGTCCATGGACATGGATGTGTAGAAAGGGCTTGTTTTTTCCCACTTGTTTTCAGAGCATGACTTTACCACTATTATTTGAGGGGTGACCTACAATCATCATGCATGATTGGTGGTGGTCTGAATTTGTGCAAATAGGCCATGATGCTATAGACAGGTAATTAAAGCAACTCTATGGAGAACCGACTGTTCTCACTCCTGGGCTTCCCCTACAGATTGTACACTTTGAGCCACACATTTTTCTGGACAAGCAGAGAGATACAGAACCATCACAGAAAGTAAAAGAAACATGTAGACTGAGGAATATTACCCGATTTTACAACATCAACTATGCAGCATGTCATGCCCGCTTCTCCAAAGTTATGTACTGTCCAGAGTTGGGCAGAATGTGTCTTTGGAGAAGCCCAGAGTACCAATGGCAGTGACATTATTATTCATATTAGAAGTCAACAGAGCATTAAACATGATTCTACAGCTGTTGTTTTAAATTATAAAGGCTACATAATGTTTATTTAACTGAAAATCATATAGCTGTCCACAGAATAGTCAACATAATTGTGAAACAGTGGAAATCAGATCAGAATTTTAATTCATGTTTCTACATTTAGAAGTTTTAGTGCTCCGAATGCAGCCATCACTACATTTTGTAAGAATTCAGATTGTTCTGCATCTGTTTGCTATTAGGTTCACATTACTCAAATTCACATACTGAGTTTCACTTACTCAGGCAGTAAAGCATGGACTATAGTCATCATCAAGTCAAAAGCAATTTCTATTATGAGAAAAGTTTAAAACGTAAAGCTTATAAACCTCCGGTTTTCTGTAGTGTATTATAGTTCAGCTTCTTTGCGAATACAGAGGCAGAGGCTTCCCTTGCCTCTGGAGAAAGGAGACTTTTTATCATCCTGTTTTTCATGAATATGAATGCATTCTGATCACTTAATGTAAACTCAGGCTGTTCACAAAGCACTTTGTCACACACAGACTTCAAGGCAAAGTTCTGTTGAGGGGATTTGTTTTGTTTATCTTGCAGATCGCAAATCTTCTCCTGTGCCCTCAAATTTGTCCTTAGCCAAGGTGCGCAATAGATAAGGTACATTTCCGACACTTGTTTGGATAGAAGCACCGGGACCATACTTGTATATCCAGATGTGGGGTGGTTTGTGAGACTGCCTGTGAGACATGAGACTGTATTAGCTGAGCTCCAGGAACTGATTATAGGAGATTATCTGTTCAGACGGCCTCCGTCCTTCTCTCATTATGCAGTTAGAAAACGACTCACCAGGCTTCATCTCTCAAAGGCTAAACGCCAAGGACAGTTCCAATAACCTGGGCTAGTGCATGAACGTAATTGAATAAAAAGATCCCTGTGATTCTTAGCACACACACACACACACACACACACACACACACACACACACACACACACACACACGAACAGGGGGTGGTCATCACTTAGCCATGTCTCTTGTGTTTTATTCTGCTTCCTGCAGGGAATTTGTAGTCTGGATGGAACACACCAATGTGTGTGTTATGTTCCTGCTGTCAGACTGATTGTTATGAAATGTTACATGATTGGATCTATATGGATAAATTAACAACACAGAATCCCTGACAGTCATACATGATCCTTTATCCTGGCAGCTCAAGCCTTTTTTGTTTCTACTGCAGGTGAATGCTCCTCATTATATGAAAGTGACATGTATAACTGAATATAGGCTGATTACTCAATTCAGTATGTTAAGACCTGGTCTAGGGTCAGGCCATAACAGAATGGGAGTGGTCTTTCTCCTCAGACCCTCCACCAATGCATACAAAAGAAACAAGAAAGACACAAAACTGCCCTGATTTCCAGGTAAAAAAACAACAAAAAACATATGGACATTGACCTTTATTTGAACAATATTAAGAGATGGAAGTAATGTAACGAAACCCTAAAGCTAAACTGTCTTCTGTAAATCTGTAAATTGTAATTAATAGAAATGCAATTTGGACACCCTATGCTATAATAGTTAGTATTTTCCCATTTTAACTGAAATAACCTCAGTCAGATGTTTCCTATTACTGTCTATGGTGAATTGTTTCACACTCTTTCAGCGGTGTGCCGTTTTAGCATTTTCATCAGATTTTGGACTGATGGCCTCACATTTTACTCAAGCACCCTCTAATACAATAAAGTTGATTCTTTGAAGGAACGCTTGCCAGGTATTGCTGCAGCAAAGCAGCTCCAAATAATGACATTTCCACCTCCATGCTTCACAGTTGATATGGGTTCCTGCACTCAAATGATGTTTGGTTTGGTTTTGGTTTGTACCCAAATAATTTAAGTTTAGATTTAGCTGTTTGTTCTCTGGAAAACTTCAGGCTTGCCCTGACATGTTTTTGACAGTTTCCTCCTTCCACACCTTTTATTAAAAAATAAACTTGAGCAGTTTTTCTCTTTCTGATGCTAGGTGCTGTACTTTGACATCAGCTGTGGCAAAAGCTACCTGTAAGTCTCGCAATGATATTTTAGGATTGCTGGAGATGTCTTTACACATCTTGCGGTTCTGTTCTTTGGGCTGAACTGGAATGGCCTAACCTGGCTATGTTGCAGCTGTTGCACTTTTAAATGATCTTGCAGACAGTGGAACAGCTGATTTCTATTGATTGCTGATTTGGATATGGTCTTGGTGATACCACACCCTTCAACAATCAAGCACCAAAACTGTCTGAGGTTTAAATATAGGCTCCTCCAAAATCATCATCAAATGAATGAATATCAAATATCTAATTATATTTTAATCATCTGCAGCTGATGTGCTGCGCCTGAATCTAATTTTAGAAATTTTAAGTTGTAATAAAGGTGGGGAAGGCCTAATTTCCTCCTCACATGAATATTTAGTATCGTCACTGCCAGACAAAAACCTTGTACCTCCAAAAAGTGGACCTCGCAGGAGAAGACAATAACCTACTTAACTTTCAATGAACGTCAATGTCAAAGAAAAAGGATAAAAAGTTTTTTTTTCATTCCTCCATTTTGGAGATTGACAAGATTTATACGTGACAGTGACAATAGAAGCTGTATATGAAACCAACAGCAACCCAACCAGCAGACCAAGCATTGTCTCTTCCCATATCATCATATGCTGATTTCATGGTCCAAACTTGTGCAATTGTGCAATACCATAGCTTTATATTTTGTTGGTTCTGTTCCAGAAATGGTCATCATCAGTTTTCCAATTTTTTTCATCATTGAAAATGTTTCTGGTATTGCACTTAGAGAAGATAAAGGAGCTCTGACCTGATCTGTTCTGGCTGTCCTGTACTGTGCATCATTCAAAAAGCACTAAAAGCAGTTATATTAATGGTTAAAACACTTCTGATAACTGAAATTAATTGAAAATCGACCTAATTACTGTATAATCTAGCCCAGGCCCTCTCCATTAGATGTCCCAGACCAAAATTATTTATTTAAAAAACAGGAAATTCACCTCTTACCTGTGGAATGCAAGATTTATTTAGGTTGCATTATTGGTCTCTACAAGTGAAGTCAAGCAAAGTCATACATGAGTCCTGTAACACAGGATCTGGTTCGATCTAGTGGATCCTTACATACTAAGTGCCCCATGTCGCAGCCGATTCTCTAGAGAAAGAGAAATTCAAATCAGCATACACACACAGCTCACAGGATCTAGCAATAAGAGCATCTGTTATTTTGTATATATTTGTGTATTGATTAATTAGTCATGTTTATCCACAAAGGTCAAATGATTATAGTCCACAATGCAAAACTCTTCATGTGCATATATATCATCTGTATTTTAGCCTGTGGTCTCATCTTTTCCTGTCTGGTCATGTACAGGCCTCATCCCCCAGTGACACACATTATACTGCTCATGCTGCTGAAAAATCCTCTCTCCGCTGTTGTCTGACCTGCTGTCCTGTGCTTTTAGAGTGTGAGTTTGCCTCCGCAGCCTCCTGCAGCACCTCTCAGTGTGCTGGGACTTAGCTCAGTCTCAGGGGGGATATGGGTCAGCACCCTCTCTCTCGCCGCTTTCCCACTGTCTCCTTCTCTGCCGAGATTCTAAAGCTGAGGCTCTATTATGGCCGTCTGAGAGGGCTGATGGCAGAGGCGGACGTGTTTGTTTGGCCGGCTGCTGTTTATTTATAGGTTCGGTCAGTGTCTGACCCAGCAGAGAGGAGCTGTTGTAGAGATGGAGGACGCTGCACTCACCCCTTTCTTTCTTTCTCTCTCTCTTTCGCCCTCTCCCTCTCTCTCCCTCTCCCTCTCTCTGTACGCCTACCCCAGGGCTCAGCCAATGCAAATGCGGCCCTCTTTTTTTCCGACAGGGCGCCCAAATGCATTCCCCCGCACGCACCTCCCTCTGCCTTTGTTAGAAAGCCTCATGAATAATCTTAGTGTGCATGCCTGCTGTTGTTTACAGGTCCAGACCCTTCTCCTTTTAGAGGAATGTAAAGGAGCACGGTGGCCTGCTGGAGCAAATTACATGCAGGGGTCTGACCATCTTTACTGCATCTGAATGGCCATTTTTTCCCACGTTTGTAATGTGATTTCTGTGTTTCAACGCAAGTGAGAGCAACTCTGTCCCTTCCTACCCCTCAACATTTCCATCTGCTGTTATTTTTACTTTTTAACTCCTTCAATTTCAGAGCTTATTACATCCTGAGACATAGTATACAGTAATTGCATGAAACCAACTCAAACAGCTGGAGACATGTTTAAGTTATAGGAGTTAGGAATAGAAGCCTGGACCCACTGGTCTAAAAACCTTAGTCAAAGTGATAGACAAAAGTGACATTTTGAACTGCATACATAGGTCCACACATTAGTTACTGAACCTCATATGTGCATCACTGTTGCAATTAACATCAGTTGCCCTAAAGGTTGCCCATCTGCCCTAAAATAGAACCCTATGGGACTCAATATGATGAATTATTTTCCCTGCTTTATATTTGTCTATATGCTTATGCACCAACATCCAGGGGAAAAACTGAATAAATATAAACAAAAATAAATAAACAAATCATGTTTTACTTCCCCTTTTTTTACCAGTTAACCCTGTTAGCCATGTTTCACTTGACAATGCTATGAAATCAAATTCATGTTGGCTTTGACTTATTGTTCAGGATTTACCATAAATTCCTGAGTAGCTACTATTAAACTCGTTTCATCTTGTTCGTCAAAATTAATGTAATGAGATATGTTCAGCATCACAGTCACAATCAATTTTAGCAGAACCGAAACCAAAACACAGATCAAACATTTAAAGGAGACCAGTGCCATTTATGTCAGTGTTAGGAGTTACAAACTACTCTGTTTGCAAGTGTTTAGAAGTATTGCCAATTATTTCTATTTAATAAACAAAAATAATCAGGTTTTGCTAAATGTCATATCATTCTTTGTTAAAGCAGCATTATGCAAAAATTGATATTTTTGCTTGGGCTCCCCCTACAGTTGGGGAGTGTCATTTACTTTTACACCACTGTTGTAAATACGACTCGCACTTTGAGCTCCCTCTCTAATAGACTATGATATGAACTTACATTTGTTGATGAGCGGAAGTGAAAGAAGCAAGTAGACGGATAGTAGAGTAATATTAATGGATGCAATGATGACTTTTTACGCAGCTTTACACTGTTCTCGCAAGAGCCCTCATGCAGCTCCACATTATCACGGGGGTTCCAGGTCGGGACACCATTATCCTTAATATTACAACATCACTTGATGTTGGGTCACATGAGTAGAATGTCGGCTATGTGGATTCCAGATGGGCTCTGAGTGGGTTTGTCCATGCGTTTTTACTGGGACCCAGTTGGGCTTCCCAAATGGGTCCCATTGTTACAGCCCACCCAATTGGACAGTCCCCATATAAACCCCATATATTTCTTGCTTGAGTTTTAGCCCTAATTTGACATGAGCGCAGGCTCTACTGAGCTACAGAACATGATGCAACACAGTAATACGACCTGTCCACTGAATAGGCTGTTTCCTCAGAGAGTTGCTCTTCTTTCTGTACATTTTAGTAGCATACCTGTTCCTCCAACTCTGATAGAAGTGGTTATTGCAGGATGTTATAGCGCTCAAACTGCTGTATTTTAAATTTCATGCTCAAATCATGATTTAAATCGTGATTTAACCGAACCTAAACACAGGATGATGAGCAAGCTGGAGTAAAGACCAAACAGAAGCTCCTACAATGCCTACTGCTCTCCCCCACTGCCCTGGGTGGACTGCTGTACTTATACCAACCACCTCAAGACAAGAACGCTGATCTAAAACCAGTACCGTTCTCTAAATAATTCTATTCTTTCTGTGCCTGTTGACACTGACAGCCTCTGTTGTTAGTGGAGTGGACTTCCTCTGAGATCAGAGGGCTCGATTAGCAGGCCCCTCACGCAGGTGTGTGTGCGTGTGTGTGTAGATGTATGTGTGTGTGGACCTTTAAGCTATGCAGCACCTTGAAGCTTGGCTCACCTTGCCTGTGGAGAAGTGAGCGCCTGACAGACAGGCGGTCCAGCAGAGTCCAGAGGAAAAAAAAAGTCTCAACCAAACAAAGCGAGGAGAGTCAGAGAGGTCAAGGGGTGATTAGTTTGCTTTTAGTTTGCAATCACTTCACAGAAACTGCATGTTAAAAGCCTGGTGATCCATATTTACTTTACAGCTCAAATGGTGTTCAGTACCAGAAGGTTAAATAAGGGAAGAACAATGTCTGTCAATTCTACCAAAAGGATTTATCCATATTAAGCATCAGTGCCAGGTTTTTGACACACACACACTTACTCAAGGGAATGAGTGGAAAATAACTGTAAGATGAAATATTTATTCATGTAGAAAGCTCTATCCACATAACGTGCAGATCCACTCCAAACGTTCCTCAGAAATGTAGTCTCTTAGAGGTTAGATCTTACCTTCTCCAGCAATTAAGTCAGTCCTTTATTGATCTTCCTCCCTATTACAATACAGTGATGGTGGGTCCTAATTTAATCTATTTTAAGTTAATGTCCCAGAGAGCACTCTGCGCATAATCATCAACATGAATAGTTGCTCTGCAGCAACTAGGCTCCTATTCTCTGGGAGAAGCTGAACTGGTTCGAGATGCAGTATATGACATTAACATGAGGCCTGTCTCCTGTAATTGTTCTCCGTTCTCCGTCTCCTGTGAATGTTTTTCTCTTTCTTACTTGAACAAATGCTTTTTGTTTTTCAGTTTTCCGGATTGGGTTAAAGGATAGTGAGAGAAAAGCCATTTTCCACTTTTCTACACATTGCCTCTGCTACAAAAGAAGGAGTCGGGCAGATGCGGCTCTAATAAAGGGCTTATCCGAGGAATGGAGGTCAGAATGGAGAAAGGATTAAGACTGCTTCCACCTCACTGGCCCTTCATACAGCTCTCACTCATCAAACAAAGATTCTCTCTCTCTCTCTCTCTCTCTCTCTCTCTCTCTCTCTCTCTCTCTCTCTGTGTGTTTCTCTCCCTGGTATCTACTTGAGTTGAGAAACAACCTGTCAAATATTTTTGCCCCATTTTAGCATTCCTCTCGTGTCTCGAGAAATAGCTTGTGATGTTACCTGTAGGTGCTGGACAGAGGAACTGACATATGTATATTAAAATAGAAGTAGCGGGAAGAAGCCTGAAACACCATCTGAACACTTAATGTCCAACATAAATAGAGAATTATACAATATATTTCCATCCTCTGCCTATTACCAAGCCCCGTTTTTTCAAATGCCCTAATCCCACATAATTATTGCAGCTTCCCTGAAGCAAACAACTTTGCATTGAGTGATGGCTTTCATAATTGAATGAGAAAACAAGTATCATCATCCTCTGACATATTTTCTAATTGCAGTTTAGTTGAAAGGCTTTTGAGAGAGCTCATTTCAGCTCGTCCATCAAGAATATTGCTCACCTCTGACAGAGTGTAGTTTTCTAGCCATTGACAAATGTACGTATGTGATGAGAGTGCTACACAACCTGACTCTTAAGCAACACTGCTTGGCAACCAGAGGTTTGCCTTAAGGCTTGGATTAAATACTGCATAAGCTCTGCTCCATTAGGAGATGGGAGTACAGAGAACTGGGAATAGTTCCATGGATGGTTCAGTTCAGGCTTTCTGTTAGATCATATAACCAACCAGTTTAGCATTGTGCAAAGTTCACGGCTAAAGCATCAAACGCTTGCTGCAGTGTTGAGTAATTGTTAAGTAATCTCAATAACTTTCTAGCACTGTATGACACTGCTGTCTATAAAACTAGACAAACATCAAATAGGCTTCAACTACTAGGCTACTACTACTGTTTATACTCATACACACTTTTGCAGCAGCACTTAAGCTGACTGATCTGTTTTCCAGCAACCAGCAACCAGTACTTTTGGAAAATCGTTAAAAGGATTAGTTTGTCCTCCACTTCGTCACTTGTGGTCTTAGGTTTTCCAGAAACAGCACAAACTCATAGCATCAGAAAAAAAAACTCAAGTTTCGGACATCAGGTGTCTTGGCTGATGTACTAGAGTTGTATTCCAAAAATTCAGGCACTTAACATGGAAGGCTATGAAAAGATACCAAAAGGGGAGCTGTGGACAACATGGCAAAATGTGGAAAACCAAGAAACCTCACAGAAAGAACCATTTGTAAGGCACAGCAAACTATAGCAGCCCAGCCAGAAGATAGAAAAAATGACTTATGGCTCATGAGGGCTTCAGATCACAAAGAAGAAAGATAAACATTGTTTTTATGAATAGAACAGAAATGGATTTGTAATTTTCAATTTTGTACAAATGAGAAAACAGACATTCGATTCCTTAGAGCTATAAGGCAGTGATTAAGACCACTAATTTTTCACGGCAGTTAAACAAATGAGTCAATGACTGCACATCTTGATTAGTCTGGCTTGCAGCATTATGCTTAACCTGCGTAACATATCACAACAGAAAGAGCATAATTGAAATGTATGGCTTTAGGCAATCAAGAAACTTCAACTGAGGTTGGCTAGCATATATATATATATATATATATATATATATATATATATATATATATATATATATATATATATATATATATAGCATTAGCAGTAGATTTGAACATGACTCATGTTTAAACCACTGCTGTTTTAAACATGAGTCCACATACTGAAATATGGCAAGTACAAATTGTTACATTACAAATGCCAAAATACTGTGCTCTAGGTGCTTTGTATGCAGTTTCCTGTCCACATCCCATCTCAAAAGTTCCTTTACTTTCTTTATAATGTCTAAACCTTTATGCTTAAACCTTTACTCGAAATTGGAGCCTGCTGAGCTAATAGCAATGGCAGCAAAGGCAGTTCTTGAAGCTTACACACATGGGGCAGTTAAAAGATGGGCTGTGTCGCCCTTCTCCGCAGTTATTCTAAAGGAACTTCGTGCATCCCTCAGTTTCCATGGAGATGAAATAGATAAACAGGCATGTGCTGGCAGAAAAGTGAAGGAAAAAGTCATGGAGAGTGTTTCTGTGCTGTTTAAACCGTACACTTAATTAGTGCAGGCCCAGCTTTAATGACAATGTCAGCCACTGTGAATGACCTGAGGGAAGCGGCTTCCAGGGGGAAGTAGAAATAGAGATGGAGTTTGTTTATATGAGTCTATATGCATATGTGTGTGTGTGTATGTGTGTGTATGTGTGCACGCATGCCAGCCTTTGCCCATAACAGCTTGCCGCAAACCCTTTCACAGCCCATGCTAATTATCTTCTGGGGAAACAGACTTGAATTGACCAAATCAGTTTCAGCCCATTACGTCTCATGAATAATATATACGCTGCATAATGTGCGTAATGGAGGTTGGGCCACGGGTTCACAAGGTAGTGGCATCATCGCGGAAGGAACCACATACAAGTCAAGCACATGGCTTACAGTGATGACTTATTTACAGTTTGGAGGAGTCATCCTCTTATGGCGCTGTGCATTGCTACTAAATGAGCTTATGGATGTGGAAGCAGCTTGAGCTGGTAATAGATTCCATTAAAATCCCATGAAGAGCTTATGCATGCGTGCACCTGTAGATCTTTCAGCCATGTTGGGCACTGTAGATCTTTCAGCAGTGGAAACAGCGGGGCAGCATATCAAGGATTTGCAGTGACCCAGAGCGAAAAACTCCCTTAGGGGAGGCCATGGGTGGGAAGACAGAGTTAACATGTTCTGTACAGACTGCAGAGGGACTGGGACATGATGAGCACAGCACACATTGGAGGCTACCCTATGTACAAGGCAGATGTTGGTTTATTATATGCATTTCCATTCCACCTTAAATGCTGCTGCAGAATCAGACGTGTACTAGCGGCAGAATGTAGCTGCTGTATCATTTAAGGTGGAACTGTAACAGACTGGTTGAGGCAGGCAGCATGTGCAGAGGTACTTTATTTGGACTAAGGTAAAACTCATCGTCAGGACAGGCAGAGGTCAGAAAACAGGTAGGCAGGTATATCACAGGCAAATCCATAATCCCAGTAGCAGAAATACAAACATTCGAGTGTGCACCAGATGTCAATTTGGACTCTATTGTTTGACAGACATTTAATTTTAGTTTGAATTGAATTTTAAACCCAGTGTTGTACAGACATTGAATTTTGGTTGTCACATTTTCATCAAAAACCAACATTGGACGTTGAGTCTGGACGTTGGTTTTCACAGACGTTGAGTTTTGGTTGTTCAGACATCAACAATTGTTGTCTTAATAGCAACAATGTATCAGTACGTAAGCACGTTAGAATTTAATGTTTTGTGGACGTTAACATTAGGACGTTAAGCAGATGTTTGGTTGTGGTTCCCAGTATGATATTAGCAAGTGATGTTTGGTGGGTGTTGGATTTGTGTTTACTTAACATCACAACTTAAACCAACAAAATATCAGCTTCAGCTGTCGTCACTTGACTATGTGAATTGAGGGTGCCATTAGACGTTGTCCTGACATTGAATTGAATGTAAAATAAAAATGTCTGCTGATGTTGGTGGCCAGCTGTGGTGGTTTATGACCTGGCTCAAAGAACCCTTTGAAGCTCGTTCATTTTTAGGAGTGCATTTTTACCTGCCAGAGGATGCTGCCTGGCTGGTAGAAGTACATTCATGGCTGTGGAGCTTGCAAATTTGTGCAGCTGTGGGTGAAGCCTCCCCCTTTGTGCTGGTGCTGAATTTATGACTCCTGCTTGAGCGAGCTGTGCCACGGCCCTGTGCATTGTTGCCACTATCTGGGGCAGAGACAGGTGCATGCCTGGATGCTTCTCCTCAACACTCTGCGCTTTCCTTTCTGCCTGATTCACATAAGGTACAAGTGTGTGTGTGTGTGTGTGTGTGTGTGTGTGTGAGAGAGAGAGAGACAGAGAGAGAGGGAGAGGGAGAGAGGGATAAAACACTAGAGACAAACAAAATAAATCTTGCAGAACGCCTGTTTGTCAGAGTGAATAGAACAGGGCTGCCAAAGATGTGTGGTAGAGTGGGTTTTCATTGTCTGTGTGTGTGTGTGTGTGTGTGTGTGTGTGTGTGTGTGTGTGTGTGTGTGTGCGTGTGTGTGTGTGTACAGTATGTGTGTGAACATGAGAGAGGATAAAACAACCAGAGACAGTGGCTATGTTCATGTTTAAATGTGGCACAGACAGGGCTGCTGCCAGTTATAGGCAGAGTATCCAGTCATTCAGAGCCTCTGCATTGGTGAGGGTCTTGCACATCATTCCTCTGCCTCGGCTTTACTGAGTATTACTTCTGTAATTGAAACCAATCAAAAAAGACTTTTCATCCACCTCTTTTAAATGTACATAAACAACCTAAATATTAAATATTATTATTAATAACATTCATTGATCTGATGTATCATTTTTGCTGGTCAGGGTCACATTGGATACAATTAACCTACCATGTGTTTTCGGGTGATGGGAGTTAACAGGAGTACCTGGAGGAACTCACATGGCCAGAAGAATACAAACCCCCCACAGACAGTGAGCAAGACCTGTGGGTTGTGCGGCACACACACACACACACACACAGTACCTATAATGGAAAGAAAAGCCCCCGCACTGATTTCTGCACTGCATGGTTGTAGTTTTTCCTACAAATTGGGCAGGTCAGGCTCCATTCTATTTTAGTTATTTAGAGAGATTATTAGTTGGTGGTTGGTGTGGCGCAACAGATAACACCACTACCTGCCACTAAGCTACCACACCATGTGGGAGGCTGGGGTTCGATTCCTTTGCTGCGCTACATCAGTAAGAGTCCTTGGGCAAGACTCCTAACACTACATTGGTCCTCCTCTGTAATACGAGTAACCTTGTAAGTCGCTCTGGATAAGAGCGTCAGCTAAATGCCATGAATGTAGTTGATCATTTTTTAAAAACTTTTTAAAAAACAATTTCTGCACTAGTTTCAGTTTCTGGTGGGTAACCTTTAAATGAACAGGCTAGTTTTGGGATATTTTTAGTAAAGTGGCACAGCAACTTCAGGCCTCATTAAATGTGCCCCTGCCCCTTCTGCCCTCTGTCAGCTGAACACAACTGTAGCCCTAACAGGTCAGAGACAGAGGGCAGAGGGGACCGTGGCATGTGTAAGAACTGCTTTATTTTTGTGTCCCTTCATTGGATGTGCCAGGGTGCAGACCATCTTCAGGAATGTGCACTTTAATTTTAATGTTCTTCTACTGAAGTTTCTTCTGAAAATTTACTTGTTATTTACATTTGAATGAAAACCCTGTCAGTGTCATTGATTCAAGATGGGTTCCTTCTTTATTTGTAAGGCTCACATAGAGCATCATGAGCCTCCACTTCCACCTGGAGAGCAAAGTTTACTGCTCAGAGTATCAGCATATATTAGGATTGGCAAAACAATGAATCAGATCCATCTGTGACCCTAGATTCCATATGTGGTCCTAGATTTGATACATACAGACTAAATCTGAATGTTTGTAAACATAAAGGGACTTGTGGGTGGATAGCTCACATCCACAAGCAGCTTATTTTAAGTAGCAGTAAACACAGACTGAACAGATTGGACTGAACATTTGTAGTAAAAGTGAAATCGTGTTGTTTTTGGGAATGTAATGCGACATTTTCCACATTACTTATTTGATTAGATTTACATTTTGTTCCTATTTTTCCAGCCCAGGTAGACCCAGGGGGGAAATTATATCATGCTGGAGCTCCTCCTCCAGTTCCTTTAGGTTATGTGAACGGGAAGCTTCAGTACTTTAATCTGATGGAAATGTTAATTGTTTCCAGTCTGTTTAACAATTTCAGTGTGATAAACCACACTGACAGAGAACCTGTAAACAGTGCCCCACACCCCACCTCCCAAGTTCATATGTTTGTTTTTGGCCACTGCTTGTTCAAGTGGCACGTCCTCCTTCTATCGGGGCACCAGTTTTCTTAGTCGGCTGTGTAAATATGTATTAAATTCATCCTGCAGTTTTATGATGTCTTAATTTGCTGTGAATGAAAAGTAAGTAGTAATATGTCAATGCTGCAGGACTTACAGTCCTGTTAAATACAAGTCGGTTGTAATGGGCAGATTAAAATTATAACAGTTTTGCTAGTATAGTATGTAGTATTAGTATAGTATTTATGTCAGGATTGCTAATATCAACAACAATGACATTAGGTTGTAAACCTGGGACTATTTAGGGCTACACAATATCAGAACAAGAGGAGATTAGACCAAACTGAAATTTGCCAAAGAACATCTAGACAAAGACCAGGACTTCTGAAACTGTGTGCTTTGGGCCAATGAATCTCAAAACGTACCCTGATGTTTTTTGCACCTCCTTACACACCTTGTGCAGTCTCTTTCAGAAAGTAGATGCTCATTTGACCTCATCTGGGACAAGAGCTACATGTAGATCCTGTGATGACATTTTAGGATTGTTGAAGACTTCATCACATACATCTACAACCTTCTTTCTGAAAGCCTCAGAGAGCTTTTTGGATCTCAACATCATGATACTAGCTTCAACAATTAAGAGAAAACCAAACTAAATGTCTTAGGTTTAAAAAAGAGGTTTAAATTCAAGTGCCGTGTCCTGACTTTTTCCTCTGCATTTCTATTAATTACATTTTACAAATGATTTTTTAAGAAATGTCTTCAGGTTTGTGTGCTTAGTTATATTACTTCTCTCACTCATTATTATCCAAATGAAGATTAAATGTCCATATGTTTAAATATTTTAAAAGATATATACTTTTTTATACATGTCTGAATGTCACATGTATTTCAATATGTAACTTATATTTGTTGCATATAAGGGAATTTCATATATTCTAATATACATTATGTCATATATTTGAAATCTATACTTTGCCATAGACCAGATTTTCATATGGATTAACTGAAGCAAACAAACATTTTCACTAGGCACATTTTAACATTTTATTATTAATTATTTTTTATTATTTATTTATTATTTTTTTATCTGAGCACAGTACACAAATTGTCAGTCATTATTTTGTCTGAGTTAAATATTATTTTGAATGAGTACCATTATGCGTTGCCCTCTTAAAGTTACTGACTAACAAGAGTAATCAGCAGTAGTGTATAAGAGAGAAAATCATTTGCTGCATGAAGCCCAGTTACAATTAAAGTAAATAAAATGTTTGCTTTTATTTAGAGCGATAGACCTCTCTAGTGAGAATGTATAAATGCACTGAGCATGTAGAAGAGTACTTTTAAAACATGCATTGTGGTACTGTCTCCTTTCAGAGCAGATGAATCTGATGAATATGAGTTTGCATATATTCTTTCAGTAGTATAGAGAGAAACTTGATGAAGGAAATCTCTTTAGAGGATGTAGAAGACATTCTTTTTAGCATAATAATTGTATTTAGGTTTTAAATCATTTAAAGGCACTTACATACTATCACTGTCTACAACAAACAACATATATATCAACAGTAGTAACATTTTAGTTGAAGGTAAAAGCATTTTAACCTTTAATGCAGGTTCATGTGAATAATTGCATGTGAAATTGTACTCTGTGTTTGAGAATATTGTTTTGATCATTTATGATGAAATACTGTCACACTGTAGAGAGTAATTGTGAATGTAGAAAACTAAAAATGGGGGAAATGGAGTCTAAAAGCCTTTGAAGTGCAGATATACGGAAATAAGCAACTAAAAGAGTACTACTGGTTAGCATGGGTCCAGTAGCTGTATAAAGCAATCACTCAGTCAGATATCTGTGTAGATAGTGGTATAGGTTGTGTTTACAAAAATGGCTGCAAGGATAGCACTTGAAATGTTCTGAGAAATTCTTGCTCTGTTTATTTCAAACAACAAAGGAAAGAAACAGTGTTAGCAAGCTAACCAGTGAAGTTGCTATACAGGTAATTATATAGGCAACAGGCTACTGGGCTGCACTACATTGTAACACAGGTACACACAGAACCCTCAGCAGTATTAGCCTGGATCCCTGTTTTAGAAGCTAGTCCTAAAAAATTAAATGTATTACCTGCTTGGCAAAGAAGAAAGCCAACTCAGCATCACTCAGAATCCTTTTAGGTCATAGAGTTCTCCTTCAGTGTTTATCCTGGTTTTTATAAGGAAACTGTCACACTCCCTTAAGTTCTAATTTTGTACTTTTTTGGTTTGACAGTGGGTGAATGAGCAGATGAAGACTGAGTTTGCTGTTCAGATATCTCCATGTTTGCAGTAGCTCTTGTATCAGCGCCATTAGCTGCACCACAGTTTCTCAGGTAATTAGCAAACAGTGCTGGATTCTCTTTTAGCCTGTGCATGTGACGTAAGTACATAAAGACATGTGACATGGTCAGAAAAAACTACCGCAAAAAAATATTATTTTGTCCCTGTCTCTTTACTCAGAAATACTACTGCTTTCAATTGAAACTAAACTATCCCAAACCACTATGGAGTGTTGTATATAGCACTGGCTTGTGTGTGAACAACACTGCCCTGTTTTTTTTAATAATTTTTTTAACAATTTAAAAAAGAAATTGCTTTCCGGTGGTAAGCCTACATTTCTGTTACATCTCATCCCTCCAAGGGGTCATCTAACAAGCATCACTTAAGCTAATACAGCAACGAAGCTGCACTTAGAATGACATCAAGGACTCCCCCAAGGAGAACTGGCGAGGTTGCGGCATCGAGGCCATGTAGACTGCATTGAAATGGAGAGTGTGTTGTCAAAGAATGGACATGAACTTTTCAAGGCAGAGGACTGTTCTGAGTAATGACAGATGACAGATATATGTTACTTACAACCACAAAAGTAAGACGTCAAAGTAGAGAGAGCGAGTCTTCGAGCAGTAAGGTTGTTTCTGTGACTGTAGCCTGAGAGAGTGGCGATTTGGATGATGGTGCACTTTTTTCTAGTGTTCCAGGCTGATGGGATATCTTTGTTGAGCTGGTGCTGCCATGTTCATCTTTGATGATCGCCTTGCGGCGGGAACAGAACATCTGAAGGTCACTGAGGTCGCCTTGGTGGTATGTTTGATTTGACCGACTGAATATGTATCACCTTTTGTGCTTTGATGTGAGATTGGCTGTGCTTTTGATGTGTGCATTTGATGGTGTACCACAGGAGAGCTGTAATCAGTGACATTTCCAGCCCAGTACAATTACACAGAGGACTCTGCCTGTTCAGACTTACACGTGCAGGCCCAGTGCAGTGATTCCTAGGCCACAGCACTCCCAGTGCCAGGAAAAACTGCAGAGAAGGAGGGCCCATTGTTCCTTTTCATTTTACACAGTAAGTAAAAGATAATAGTGGCAGCTAGAAATGGGACGTTTACCTGCTATTTCTGGTTGGTTGTGTGATTACTATCATCATCCACTTCTGCTCTGCTGTATCTGCTTTTTCAGGAGTTTGCATTTCATGGTTACAGTTGTTGCTATTTAAAAGTTTTCACTCTTTAAGTGTGCGTGTGGTCTGTGTAAAGAGGTAAGGAGAGAGAGAGTATGTGTGGAAATACAGAGTGAACGTGTGTGCTTGCCGGATGGGTTCCAGTGCTAGAGGGGTTTGGTTGGCTGGGTGGAGATTAGTACTGCTCACTCTGGCCCCAATTTCAAAGGCCTGTCTTCCCCAGGCAGCCACAGCCCCTCTGACACTCCAGCACTGATAGTGAGATTTAGCCACCAGCCTCAGGGCTTCTGAGCAGCGAGTTTAATCAATAATGGTCTTATGTGTTTCTAAATCCTCTTGCTCTCGCAAGGCCGGCCTCTGGTCCTCCCGTGAAACAGGAGAACCCCTCCGAGCTTTCATATCACTTTGCATTAACACAATTTTGCTTGCAGTTGTGTGCGTTACACCGTGTCCATTACCTCTCTGGCTGAAGTCAGGCATTGGGAAAAGGAGTATTTCAAGGCTTGCTCTACACTGAATGACAATACAAAGCTTAGTGTTAACGTGGCTCTTGGCTCGCAGCTCAGAGAAAGAATAAGTAGTGTTTTCTGTATTTTTTTTTTTGGCACTCACTTTTTACTTGTTCCCTGTGCACTGCGAAACAGAAATGAATTCTTGCTCCTCTCTTTTTTAAAACTATGTTTTATTTATTATCCCCCATTTCTTAAGAAGCTGAGTGCTTTACTCTTCCACAGAGTTATGCAGACTGGCTGTTATGTCACATGGTGTGTGAGAGAGAAAGAGAGAGAGAGAGAGAGAGAGAGAGAAAAAGAGAAAGAGGCCAATTGGTGGGACTCATAATAATACTCATACTAATAATAGCAGTACTATTAGTAATACATTAGTAGTGCTTATAGAATTGTACAAGTTAACAGTGCAATGAATGTAATGGCATTTATAGGACTGCAGGTCACATTTCTTGGCTATGTACAGCCCTGTGCAAAAGTCAGAGACCCTTTATTTTATTTTCATGAAAATACATTTAGCATGTTAATATACCCAGTTTAGTGAGTCCATCCTTCTCCTCTGCTTCAATTCCTCTTGATTTTTTTTCTACATCCCCAAGTGTCTGCTTCTTAATATTCAAGTTATCCTAAACACATTCAGTGATGTTGAGGTCTGGGCTCTGGGTTGTTCTGAGAACACCAGTCATCTTTGTTGGATTTGCAGATGCTGTAAGAGTTTCTTGATCAGATGCAAATCCAATTAGATCCACATTGTTGAGTTGTCTTCTTACAGTGGAAAAAAGGGCAGATCTTGGTCTACCAAGCATGGTTGTTAGGGGTCCCATTTTCTGTTTATGTATTAATAAATTCCTGTTTTTCCCACCAATTTCCTTTAAAGGTGGATTGTCTACTTTCCACATACTGTAACTTTTACTTAATGGCTGTTTTGACTGGAAGTTTAATACATGACTTTTGCCCAGGACTGTACCTCATCAGCACTGTTCCGTATGATAGGAATATGGGGATCCCTGAAATGCATGCAATGAACTCTGAGGATGTGCCAACATATCCTGTCCAGCCTTGATCTTCTGTAGGCTTTTGTGTCACGCGTTACTACAGAAATAGAGCACAACTGGTCCCAAAAATACTGCAGGGATAACCAGCTCTCTTTCATAACATATAGTCTAACTTAAGCCTTTATTTCCTTATTAAAAGAATCAGTGAATAGTGAACAATAAAACTCTGATCAAGATTTCCACCGTTCTTTTTTATCTGAACTGAACATCTATCCACCTCAACTCTCGATTGCTCTTTTTCAACACAGCAAAATACATCCTCTGACTGACAGTTTTTTTTCTCTGATTGACAGTTCAGTGGTCAATAAAACCAAATGGACATTGAAAATATGATCCCTTTCACATTCATTGAATCATCAGTTATTTGTGCTTCTTTTTTTTCTTGTTGCAAAGTGTGAGTTTATTGCATTTCGATATTTTGGAATCTAGGAGAAAGCATGCTGGAAGAGGTTAATGGTTATGGGCGGATGTGTTGACCATATTAGAAGGTAAAATATGCCTGTATATGCCTGCATGCGCAACACAAGCGTGAAGGCAAAACAAACCCATCTCATGGTGGCCTTGCAGAGAGTGTACGGGTGAAAGTGGAGCATATGCACTCAGCGTGCTTGAGCGCAGTGTGTGACTGTGGGTGTCTCAGGAACACACACCAGCTCTCGGCATGGAGTGGAGAGGTGGAGCAGTAGTGAGAAAGAAGCCCTGTGAAGTTGTGTCTCTCAGCTTGGCTTCAAGCTTCTCCTCTCTCTATGGGAGTCCAGGCCTTCAGCCAACACCAAGGCCCTAGTCAGAATCTGACAGAATCTGGCTAGTGTAATGTTTACAAACTGACCAGCAAATGAATCTAGTGGGGGGTTTTTTGTGACATACAGTATGTGTTATTTGAAAGCCCTTTGTTTTGTACTGCCCCAAACTAGACTGCCAGTGGCAACAGTTATTGAAGCTTTAAACTCTTGAACTTTAAAGCAACATTATATAGCATTAGGTTGTCTTTACATAACAGCTTAAAAGCAGCATTGTTAAAATGGGCATTTCTTGCTTCTGGGATACAGTCAGGAAGTGTAATTCACACTTTGAGCCACCACTAAAGGACTAACTCTTGGAGTCTCCGCTTCACCAAAGTTACATAGTGCAGTTTCTGGCACACTGAGCCTGGAGTTGCAAAAATAGAGATGCTTTTCTCCCTTTTACAGGTCAGTGGCACATCAACATGATTTTAAAGCTGTAATATAAAGGTTAAAATTCGACATAATGCTGCTTTAACCTAATTCAGTTATTGATCATTAGACTTAGGTTTTTCAGAAATTTTACAGGCAAGGCAAGGCAACTCAAAGAACCACCTGAATGATTAAACTATTTTTTGCCTGGTCGTGGAGAACCTTTTGTAGATGGTTTCCTTAAAGAAAAAGATAATTTAGAAAGTGTGCAAAACAACCCATGGCAATCAGGAGGACCCTACACTCCAGAGTTGGCTGGTTGCCAACTCACTCGCTCAAGTGATGCACATATTTTCAGCATCAGCCAAACATTTGGTTAGCAATTTGGGACAATTTCATAGTCCTGATGCTATTTTTAAGATGTCCTAGAAGAGAATTCTGCCTGACTACAGTT
This sequence comes from Salminus brasiliensis, assembly GCF_030463535.1. NCBI lineage: Eukaryota > Metazoa > Chordata > Actinopteri > Characiformes > Bryconidae > Salminus > Salminus brasiliensis. Next base: position 11,685,377 of record NC_132885.1, on the reverse strand, counting down.
GTCTGGTTTAATAAGCTTCTAAGCTTCTAAGCCTCTAAACCGGAGCCAAATACTGAAAGGATTTCGGTCAAAAGTGTGAAACCTTGTAGTTTGTAATGAAAGAATCGGAGCACCACTGGTCCTGTTCTGGAGCTAAGCTTTTGGACCTTTATACAAGGTGCGAAATAGAGGGTGTACTATGGCGCCAAGGGCCACCTAATTAACTCTTAGCCCCCCTAAAATCCTTAGCTCCAAAAACTCCAAAAGCTTCAGTACAGGACCAGTGGTGGTCAAAAAACTGTTTGTTCTTTGTAGTTTTCAGTATTTCTCAGTAAAATCTAGTCCACATGTTTGATGTATCGAGACATGCCTTTTAATGAATCAATTCATCTACTGGAAGGTGTCCCCATTGCTGAAAATGCATTTAATTGCAAATACACACAGCTTCAACAAAGAAAATATCTCCAGAAAAAGCAGTGATGATAGAAAGCCACACTCCACCTCAGCCACACATTAATCTAAGGTCTCCATGCCCATTGTCAGCTAGAAGTATATAAGACCCCAGTTGAAAGCTGTGGAGCAGTAAATCTACGTTCTATGTAGTGACGGAGCTCCACCCAGTACATATGGGAAGATCTGTAGTGGAACTTGTGATCCAGAAGTCCATCCAACATCAGTACCAAACCTTGTTAAGTGTTTCTGTGGTTCAATGCAATCAAATCCTAAAAACTATGTTTTAGCAAACATCTAATATGAAGCCTTCCCAAAAAAGCAGAGGCTGTTACTGCTGCAAAGCTGGGGGGTACAAACTATAAAATTTCATAAGAAAAGCTGATTATATATGTAGGTTAAGCAGTTATGAGCTTGAGAAACTGGAAAATGGGCCTGTGTACAGGTCCTTGCAGTACCTAAAGTTTTCCTTATTGCTACTTCAACTAAGATGATCTCTAAAGTGTGGGTACACTATTCTATGTGATGCATCCTCTGAATCCAGATAATAGAATAGTTTTCATTTAACCTATTTTTAGTTAGTTGGATTTTTAGTCACAATTCTTGGCAAACACTATTAAGCACACATATTTCTGCATCATGGTTTTGCCAAGATGAAGGGAACAGAAGAAGTGAGAAAAGATATTTATGTGTAATCATCACTTACCTTGTGTTTAAACACTCTAAGGGCTCTTGAAACCAGTCCAAGCCCAATCATCAGGACAGCTGTTCACCATTCACCATCATGACTGTGTTTAATATTTTTTTGTCTAGGACTTACTTTAGTCTTCCATCATTTCCATTAAACCTACTCCTCAGACTACAGACGAATGTCAGTAAGGTCTGCCATGATTAGTCCAGGAATGAGCTTAAAGATGAAATCCATTGATATTTCAATATTCCTGCATAAAAACAATATGTAAACAAATCCATTCAGAATAATTTGGTGTGAAATGTGCCCTTTTACAGAAACCTATCAAGTCACAGAGGGGACTGCTGAGTGGTGTAGCTGTCTAAATGTTGGCCCTATCATTGATTCTTGGTGATGTCACAGACGAAGCCGGCAGATATAGCACCCTATTAGAAAGGAGACAGCCAGAAGGTAACACAGACATGGGAGCACCCTGAAACTCTGGCATCCCTCCGCTTCACTGTCCAAAATTGCGAGCAAACAGTGGGACGACAGCACCAATATCTTAGTTTACCACACTTCCTTGCGTCCATAAACCTCTGGGTTTGCAACCTTTATCTAAAAGGAAACATTATTGACCAAAAGCCAAACTAAATGAATGAGTTTTTTAGTCAAAATTTGAAAATTGTCCCGAACATTATCTGGAAGGTTATTGTTGTAGGGGCTTTTTAAAAAAAGGTTCTTCCCCTGTTGAAGCTTTCTGAATTCTGGGAACTAACTAGAAGTCAGCACCCTGTGATCTAAGTGATTGGTGTTGTTGGTAAATCCTAGCTAGTGTGAATGTTTTAGCAAGCATAACAGAAGTGACAGTTTGGGTTCTCCACAAAGTGTCCTGAGCTGTCTGCTGGTGTTGCTTCAGCAGCAGTTTTAGAAGATGCAGTTGGCTGGCTTCATTTTAAAATATTTTCCCAAAAATATTCCCGAATTTTATCATCATGTAAACATTGCAACCTTTGGTTTCCATCACTGAGTTTGTAAAGAAAGTCGGAATCCAAAGTCTCCACCTTATTACATTCCATGGTGCAATTTCAGTTTCATATAAAATGTACTCAGCCAGGCATGAAGTCCTGGATTCTGGTGCAGTTTGTTCAGGGCCTATAGCTAAAACCTGCCATTGTGAGATTTGTGGAATCTGTGACTGTTGTTATGGCTGTTATAGATCTTCATTTTGCTTAGGTCCTTCTTAGGAGCAGTGCTGTATGACACTGATGAAGTGAACAGTGCTCTCCACTCCAGGGAAATGGATGGCATGAAAACAAATGCTGTCTGGATAATGTAAATCTTTGCAGTGTGCAAGTTCACAATTTCCTAAAAAAGCCATAAAGTCACCAGTGTGTGGGTTCTTGTAGAAAGCACTGGGCTTCTGTGATATGTCTTAGTCACCCGTTGCTTATGTGGTGGGATTCAAATGTTTAATTGGTCTGTAGCGTGTGGCCTGTAATAGATGATGAGGTTTGGACTTGTACATACACACACTTCTCACTTGACCTACTGAGGCAGACTCACACACACATTGTACTAACTATGTATATGTTGTAGGTGTTATAGAGTTACTGTAGCTCTACTGCAACAACCATCTCTCTGTGATACATACAGGCCTATACACACTGGGTTGGCAATAGTTTGGTTTTAAAAAAAGATGGGCGGGATGGATTCAAGTAGGCCAAAGTTGTAGGAGACATGTTCCAGTTCTACTGGTGTGTCAGACAAGCACTTTTTGATCTTTCAGATTGTTTGGTCTCACTGGTTCCACTGAGACCATAGAGCTGATCTGTGTTTGATTACATTTGTGTTTTGGCATTTTATGTGGTAATTCAGCTATGGTGGAAAGCATTTTAATCAGTGGTTGCATTTAAATGCAGGCATATATAAACCAGAGCTGCGTTCAGCTGTGATCAGACCTGACAAAATGTAGCAAAGCATGTAGCATATTTTTAAAAAGCAACTTTGGAGCTACTGTTGCATACACCAATGTGCAATGGCCACTTTAGTAGAAGAATCCATTGTGTCGCTGCCTCTGGTTGCTAAAAAATACAGCTGATGCAACAAGACATTTGCACACATTTTACGATTCACAAGCAGCTTCCGTCCACTGGTGGTGCTGTTTTGCCAAATACACACAACCCGGCCTGACATGTACTTGAAGAAGATTTAAGAAAACAGTGGCAATACTGCATTCTGCTTTTCTCCCAGCATTCTGCTTTCTTCCTTTCTCCCTAACCCTGACCTTTCTGAAAAAGGAATTGATGGATGGAAGAAAACATGGATGCAGAAACTGTAAGAATTCTACTATGGTTATGTTTAGGATTAGGGTTAGGGTTAGGGTAAGGTTAAGGTTAGTGTTTAGAATTAGATTTAGGTGTAGTAGGTTAAGTGTAGGTTTAGGCTCAGAGATTCAGGTAATAAAATTACACTTAGTACCATTCGCTGGTCAAATTGTGTCATTTCCGCTTATCTGGGTTGTGTCAATAATTTGTTCATATGTACAACAGTTGAACTAAATTTAGTCCACATTGTACAAATTCTAAAAATTGTCACATGGTTCCTATTGACACCTGACTGGCTGAGACACTCCCCAAATGAGTAAAAAGGAGTGAAAACGTACCTCAGATTTTGTTACACATCATTTCACTAGTTTCAATGAAACAATGTTCACCCTGGATCATTTAACCTGTTTAACCTTGAAACTGTAGCAAAACGATACACAACGTTTTAAAAGTGTACCTGAATAAGAAAACACTGACTGAAATCAATGTGAAAGTTTGCAATTTTGAAATTGGAAATAGATGATGCATGGTCACCCTGATTCACAAACACACACACACATACTCGGAATCCGGTGGGAGTAGACAATAGATCAATTAGCTAATATCTTTATTATTTACTTTTAATGACATCACTAAAAGGTTTCTGTGTTACAGTATCTTGTGTACATAAACATAAGATTGGTACACAGTGTCATTGCGTGAAGGCTCCAGTGTGTTATCCACCGTGAAGTCAGTTTACTGTTGTAAGGTAAAGCTGAGGTGTGCTGTTTGGTGTCCGTTTTTAGAAAGTTTTCTTTGACTTTGATGTGTGTTTACTCCGCCATATTCTGTGTTTTACCAGATCCCCACATACTCCTGATGCACAGAGCCACTACAGATAGATGAAGCAGGAGTAGCTCTAGCTGAGCACAGCAGTGGTCATCTCGCGGTGATTATATAGTGAGCAGAAGCCCGCTTGTTGAGTGTGTTTGTGTCTGTTTCCTTGGAAACACCTGAACAACACCGTGATGCGGACTTTCAGCTCCTTCGTGTTTACTTTTCGTGCTAAAAGTGAGGGTCCACATTCTTTGTTCTTTCGGCAGATTGCTCACACAGCTGTCGGGACAGTCAGTGTTTTCTTTTTCTTTTTTTTTTGGCGTTTCTTCAGAGGAAGGCCATGAAGTGCTTCTAATTTCCCACACTGTTTATTAGCCTGGTCACTCAAACATACTAATCTGCAGCAGCTACATGCCGATAGCACTGAGGCTTAGGCTGCTTTTTCTGCTGGAAACTTTTCAAAAGCAATTTCAATGGAGAATTTCCTTTGTAATTATCCTCCTCATAAGAGTGGGCTGGATGTTTAACAAAAGAACGTTATGTATTCATTTGGGGATGCTTCTCATTCCTGAGGTTAACCTTTCATGCGGGCTTATTTCCCGGGCCTAGGAAAGATGCGTGCCAAGTCTGTGTATGAGTTCTGCACCTGAGAGCCTGTTTTTGTGTGCATATGTGTGTGTGTGTGTGAATGGGTGTGGAGGGGGTTGTAAAATTTGCAGACATGAACGTTCATGTTGGGCCATATCTTTTAATGGCGGAAGATGATGAGCGCTGGCACCTGATGGTCATTTCTATCTGACGATGCGGGCTGTGGGTTTGCTGCAGGGATGTGGAGTCACCGGGTCCACATGAGACAGATGACTGACAGGTGAAGTGCTTGTTTTCTCTCTCTCACTGCATGTATGCCTTACACTGGATTGCTCTTGCTTATGATGAGCTGGGAGTGATGGGCAGTAATATTATCTAACATATGAGGCATTTAGGCAGAGAAAATCACATCACAATTGCAAATCACATTTCTTACGTTTGTTTTGATGAATATCCAGCTGTCTGAGGGAAATAACGCATTTATTGAATATTTGAAAGACACCCGTATTCATCATTTGTGGTGGACATAGGTGAAATTTGGCCTCTGCTGACCTCTGTGTTCGGGGAGCAGGGAAGGTCAAGGGCCATGCTCAAGGGCCAAACAGCGGCAGTTTGCCAAGCCTGGAAATCAAACCTGCAACCCTGTCATCAATAGCCCAGTGCTTAAACTGCTGAGCCACCACTGCCCTCACAAGGTCTGATTCACGTAGCAACCCATATTCTCATAATTTGGTCTGGAGATGACGAGCTGCTCTCTAGTATCAACAACATCAAGTCACCATTGAATTTACTGTTTCTCCAGCTTTAGCTGGGGCTTTCTCTAGTGGGCTGGGTGTATGGTAATTTTGGGGGAGTATATATAACAAGTCCAGAATGTTACAAAACAGTCTTGGAGTTTTGGAATTGGACGGTTTTCCAGCTCTGTTTGGGTTATGCTGGATTCATTTGAAGAAGGACACAGCAGTGTTTGTTTTAGGTTCATGAAACTTGTCGCTTCAACGTACTGAGCCGTCATTTTTTTTAACCACTCAAATACAGTTCCTAGGGTCCCGAAGAGGTAAAAAGCCTACTGCATCCATTATTGCTTACCAAAACAGACAGTGATGTCTGTGGAGTAAATTCTGTTGTGTATTTATTTCACTGTTATTAGCTTGAAATGTATTTCACTACAGAACTGTAACACATACTCAAATATTGATTAAAATAGATATTGAAATATAAATTTCCACTAAAATGCTTTATAGAATGTCTTTTAATCCTTACAAAATGTGCTATTAAAATACATAGCAGAGATATAATAATTGTTTTTTATATGGAAAGAGGTTCTCTCCTTCCCTCTCTCTCTCTCTCTCTCTCTCTCTCTCGCTCTCTCTCACACACACACAGTCTCTGTGTGGAGAACCTGTGGGAGCCATTGATAGAGACTCAGAGTGACTGCAGAGGTCAGACTGCAGCGAAGAACGGCATTGAACTGTCTGTATTCCCCACAAGGTTTATTTCTCAGATTCAACCAAAATGTAGCCAAGACAGATGCGCCAGATTGAACAAACAAATTGGAGAATGTATGAGCACACCTTAAATGAACCATGAAATTGGAGACTTCTCATGAAGAATACTGATATCATCAGCATACTTAGATGTCTCTGTGACTGTGTTTAAATTATCATTAATAAAAATCTGATGGGATCTCTGTCCTTTGGTGTTGAGTAAATAAATCCCGAGCCTAGAACAAGAACATGAGCTGAAGAATTGCCTACAGAAGGGCAGAGTGTTTCTCATTGCACTTCTGCTGGTGGGCTTCTTCTAGTCTGACGTGTTGCATAAGCTATTAAACACCGGAGACCTTATAAGGACACACGGCTGAGCACACAGTGTAACAGGAGCACGTATTAGCATTTCTGAACGGGATATTCATAAGTCCTGTAGCGAAGGTGCATTATCCATGCGTAAGAGTGTTGCTAGGCCAAGACACACTCTGAGATGTTAGGCAAAGCTGCACTTTAGTGACATGACGGATTTCATTAAGAGGCATTTTATCTTCATTTCTTCTCCATCTTTACAAAAGGAAATAACTGGTGTTCAGTATAGCGGTTGCTCAAAGCTCAGTCCTTTTATAAGAACCAGGTGTGTCTTTGAATGTGGGCAGTATGTTAGTAGAAAAAACTCAGCAAAAAGTTTTGAACAGGGTCTGTAGAGGATTTCTTTCTTTACCCCCATTACTCACATACTGAGCAAGTTCTGTTAGGCAAGTGATCTAGGAAGAACAACTAAAAAAGCTTTACAGGAGCTTGTTTTTTTTTATTCTATTATTTATATTGTTTTTATAGTGGTAATTTATGTACGTTTTGCATCTGAGTGTCTTGCTATCCCTTTGATGCTGTGACACTGTGAATAAAGGATTACTCTCATCTTAACTTATCTTATCTTGTCATTTGTCCCAAATGCAGTGGACATCATTTCATGGCCCTCATGCAAAAACCTTCAAATCGATTTTGGCTGTTATGTCATGATATGTCATGATGAATGGACCAGTAGAAATGCTTGAGTTACCATTTTTTCTTTTGAGCGTGGTACAGTGACTATGGATTACGTCACACACATTTGTTTAGTCTAGTTTACTTTGTTACAATAGGTTCAGACAAATGACTGTAGGAAGTATGGATGCCATGGTTCCATTCTTATCTATTTTATAGAAAATAAGCCAAAATTGTCAGGCATCAAATTAGCAACCAGACTCCGCTCAGTAGAGAACAGAGGTGGATCCAGACAGTCTCAGCCTACTCATTTGATAGACCCGCCCCCTTCTCCGGACCAAACGTGTCTCAAACCGCCTTCATTGGGCTTACAGTGCAGAAGCAGAGCGAATCTTTCCTCTGGATATCCAGTTTGTCCAATAGGTAGAATGTTTCAACAGTAAAAGTGCAGTTCATGGAAGTTAGGTGATATATTTGGCATTGGAGCAAGAAAGATTGTCCCTGTTTGCTCTCTAGGTGTCTCTAGGTCACTAAAGCTTAACAACTAACAGAGTTCTGGCAGTCAGTTTCAAGATCAAAAAATAAGACTAGGTTGACTGATACTTTGCCTGGTCCACACCTTCTGTTCCTGCTTAACCCAATAAAAAAAGAACAGCTCTTTCATTATGTGAGGTGGAAAGGAGAGTTTATGGCTTTGCTGAGCAGTAAACATCATTATGACTGCTTCAACATGGCTAGAGTGGGTGCAGCTAAGGATCCACACCTACAACAAAGTTGTAGAGGCAGCTCTAATCAAGTATTTGTTATGGTCAAGTTACATGTTGCAACTGCAGTACACCTTGCAATGTGAAATACATTAGTGAATAAATAACATGACCCAGTCAAGACCCAGCTTGAGGATAACTGGACTTTTGTTGGATTACTTGAATACCTGGACTCCTCAAAACACTGGGTGGTTGCTGGGATTGTTCAAGATGCTCAAAGCACACTGTTGAAAAAATGTTGGGATTGGTCACCCAGCCAACATGCTCATGTGGGGCTCATATGTGTGGAAAGTGGGCTAGGTGGGTTCTAGGTGAGCATGGGCTCTGAGTGGGTTTATACATACGTTTTTACTGGGACTCAGTTGAACTTCCCTAATGGGCCCTATCATTACAGCTCACCATAATCTCACCTTGGTTCCATCCAGGTTCTGTATGCCGTGCACAACCCGGATGAGCCCATGCTTAACCCTTTCTGGTCCCATCACTGGCCCAGCTGTGCAACCCATACAGGCCCTACAAGGACATTAGCTGGGCAGAGGATTCATTTTGTCTCTTTTACAATGTCAGTACTGCAAGACCAGTGTTGTGTTAGCAATTAACAAACTATATATATTTTACAGTCCTATATTTTATTTTGTAATTTTTATGAAGCCAGAAAGTAGCCTGATATATGATGAACATCTGGTCTACTTTATAACATCATGATCATCAGGATGATCATACTGTGTTTTGTTTCCAAACATAGCTATAAGACACAGACAGACACGCTCTCTCATCCATGCTAGTGTATTTAAAACCATCTGTAAAGCAGTAAGGAGGGTTTGGTGATGGACCAGGCCAAGAGACTAGTGGAATGCTTTTGATTAAATCACACAGCTCCTCTCCATGCCATGTCTCATTGCTGCTGCTGCTAGGGTATGGTCCTTATTAACGTTCTACACTGCGCACTGTACGGCCTTACCATATGGCAGTAACACTTTTGCAACTGGAATAGGCTGATTTATCTCACAGCGTCAAGGAGTGATCGTCCTTGTCATTACTGGGGGGTCACAGATTGTATGAACTTGAGGATCTGTTCAGTTGGCCGCCAGCAGGTTCACTTAGCCATGCCTTTGGATTCCTGCTTCCCTCAGAGACCCTCTACGAGGAATCTAATTAAGAGAACACCCAGGGGATGGTTTCAGCTGTAGGAAATAATTACACACTTGCAGTTGATCTGACTGAAGATGAATTGCATCATCATGGTCAAATGAATTTGATAGAAAACAGATAATGGTATAGCTGTGCTGGCTGAGTGAAGCGTTGGACGCTGTGCAGAACCGGTTGAAATTCATAGGCATTTAGAACACTCAGAATTAGCACACTATCCTCACCATAAAGTGTGATTCTCACATAAAGGGTGAGTTTCCACATCCCCAACTGTGCAAATAAATGATATTCTCAACATATCACAACATATAGTTAGCATGAAGGCTCCATCTGAAGAGCTTTGGACTGGGAGCAATCATGCATCATCATTCTTCTAATGACTAACTAATTCAAATGAGCGTTCCCTCATTTCTTTTGATTAGCCCACTTAGCCCCTTGAACTCTAGGCTTATTATTCAGTTATTCACTTTAATAACTTATTACTCAGTAATTACTATGAACCAATATATACAACATACTACATGGCTAAAATTATGTGGATAGCTCCTCTAATTAGCATGTTTATATATGCTGTCACACTCAGTGCGTTAAACTGCATACAATCAAGCACACATCCATGCAGTCACCATAGACAAACGTTGACTGGTAAATGTTTGATAAATTAGGTTAACATTTTGAGGTCCATTAACCCATTTAATCCACCATTCTCCCCAGCTCTACGGGTACATTTATTTTACCTTGCAACCCTTTGGCACAAACTGTATGCCTTTTCAGAAATTGTTTAAAGAAGCCAACACCCTGTCGCTGTGGTTCTGAAAGTAATATTCTTAGGGGAAAAAGTTTTGTGATTTTTAACAAGAACATTCTGGTGTTTTGAGTAGGGCAGCAAAATATATCTTTTCAGCAGAAAAGAAATTCCCACTCTTCTCATTTTCTACCAGAGGCATTTATTATCAATTACAATTCATTGACATCTTGTGACCTTGTGAGAAATCTGGTGAAAATACCTGTATTTTTAATAACACAATAAATATTGCAGAAAAATGTCAGTTTGAGATGTCAGTTTTTTTCAATATCATGCAGCCCTGGTTTTGAAATTGAAATAAAGAGGTAAATACTGTGGAATTATTTAATGCATCGACTTTAACTATGAACAAACCTTTTGTAGATATTTAGGAGTACCCAAACTCACACTGTTTATGCGACACACTCTGCTGTCGTACAGCAGTGAGCTCACACAGATGAAGGTGTCCAAAATCATTCACTACTTTGTGGAATTCCATTCCCAGCAATAGTGCTCTATCCACCTTATTGTCATGCAAACAGTAGAGGTGGCCGTCTTTGTTTACGTTGTGTTAGAACTTCCGGTGATAATGGACAATTTCACCTAAACAACAATGTTATAAACCCCCAACATAAAAACATTGGATTGTTGTGAGGCATCATCTAATTTATATCCACCTTCCAAATAAGAGGACCTGCATCTATGGTTGAAGGTGCTAAATTGAAAACATCCACCCAAACATCCATACATTTGCTCTCACCATTTTGTGGAGGGGAATCCAACACCAGAATATCCTTTCCCAGACATGCCTGGTGGTTGTAAGGGCTCTTGGGTAAGTTAAGTTACAGTCTTACCTGACAGCCTCACAAGCACACGGCACGTGTGGATGTTTCAGATTTAGCGCCTTCAAGTACAGAAGACAAGCGTCCAGGCTTTTTTCTGTCCTGGCACCAAAGTGGTGGAACGAGCTTTCCCTGTGTCCGAACCGCAGAGTCACTCGCTGTCTTCAAACGCAGACTGAAGACCCATCTCTTCAGAGAGTACTTGGGCGAATAGTGGTTACTGACTTGTGCTTAGTAATTTCTACACTTATTCAGGTATCTTTGAATTATTTGTCTATTCAAACTAGCTGAGGTTATCCTTGGGTAAATAGCAAAGCACTTTTGTAAGTCGATCTGGATAAGAGCATCTGCTAAATGCCTTCAATGTAAATGTACAGACAAAGACCCTCCACATCTTGTGAGGGATATGGTACCCCACAGATCTACTCTGATCTTTTGTTCATTGGAAAGCTGGTTAGCTCAGCTCTAAATAACTCACACTAGCGTTAAATAGCCTGTTGGAATGTTGGGTTAGTACAGTGAGCCACTTCATGACATGATTCCCAGGGTTCGATTCCCGGACTGGGTGACTATGCTGAGCTACACCAATAAGAGTCCTTGGGCAAGACTCCTAACACTACATTGGCCCACCTCTGTAATACCAGTAACCTTGTAAGTCGCTCTGGATAAGAGCATCAGCTAAATGACATAAATGTAAATGTAAATGATACGGCCCACAGCAATAGCCTACTTCAGACTGCATTCATTTGTAATACGATATATGACCATAAACAGTTTGATATCAAATTATGGTAGTAGAAGCTGTTGAAAGTGATCTAGATTTTTGAATAGATGATAGTAAACAGGGCAAAGTTTCAGAGACAGGCTTTCGACTTTTTTACAAGCTCAAACTAAATTCAGTCATAATTGTGATTGGTCGGCTTAAACAGGCTAAGAAATGGCTTGTCAAATTGTGAGTAGAAAAAAACGTCATTCTTGGTCTGCACAGAGCTCAAAGCTGCAAGTGTATTATACGCTGTCAAATATCATAAGAAGCCATTCATATCAGGCAACAAATTGTCAACGGACAAGTATCCTTTCACCTGCTACTCAGCAGACACTCAGCAGACACATTTGCACGGGTGTAACTGTATGTAAAAATAGAAGACACAACTGAGTGTGTTGAATGAGGTTAAAGATCCATCCTGACAGCCTCTGAATCTGGCTTGAGTGATTTGATCGTAATCCGATCACAGTGCATCCTGCCTGTGTTCACACCTAGCTTTTCATGCATGTCCAAACACGAACCGATCACCACAGCAGTGCAGTGGATCCACACCATACCAACTGTAACCATGATGCAAGGTGCAAACAGTCTGTGAGTTACAAAATGTACAAACTGTACCTGGATGAAGCACAGTTTCAAATGTTCCTGTACTCAAGTGAACATCCACTGATTATCAAGAGTTGGATCAGGTGTGTTGGGTCCAGGAACTGTGCATCGCTGTGGGTCTCCAGGAGTTAAGAAACACACTGCTCGGACAGGATCGGGCCGGCTAAATGTATTTTTCCTGCAGCAGACTGGATCTCTCTGCTTGTTGCTATGGTGGACACGACTCCAAAAGGCCTAGCTCCAAACGCCCCATCATCCATCTGTCTCCTCTGGGTGTCTCTCGCAGCAGCCATCCACTGCTTCCTTCCGCTCACGCTGTTCATTGGCATCATGGCTGATGGAGCGTAAACGCCCTTGCCAAAAAAAAGATGCATGCGAATTGTTCCTTAAATGTAAGACATCCAGTTTGTTTGCTCTGTTTGCGAAGTGCCATTCACTGCCAGCAGTGTGACAGCTTGTACCCAAGGAGGCAAATGAAATTGAAGGGCAGACAGGCCCTCTTTTTTTTTCTTACACATCCTCTCCCCTTCTGTCACCCCTCTAGTGGTTCTGGTTGCTAACTATGAGGAACTGTTAGCTGCCAGGTCTTCTTTATCACCTCATGCCTTGGGACAGAAAGAATGAGTCATCCAATGCACGCGCACACAGAGAAATAAACCCTGACAAACAGGCCTACAATGGGCACATGCATTCGCTAACATGTACAACGACCTATGGGAGTCATGCTCAATGGAGGATTCCAAATAAACATGCTCTCCAAACACCTCTGTGGCAGATTATCAATATTAATGCAGGTTGTTGCGAGCCGATTGCAAGACCGGTCACTGTGGCATCAGAAGACAAATCTTTGCCTCAACACAATAGCTGACACAGCACACACACAATCCCCACAAACAGAACCAGTCCATCCTTGTGGAGAGTCCTTGAAAAGGCATCCTGTTTTAGTGGACACCTGGGACAGTGTGAGAAACTGAGAAACAGGAGATGGGAGACAGTGTTGCCTCCCAGCAGTTAGGCAGCAGTTAGGCTTGTCAGGGTGAGCTTGAGTGCTTAATCTACATTGTAAGAAAGACATTTTTGAGAGAATGCATAAGACATTGCGGTTATTTTAACATTTTTAAAGCAATGTTATGCAGCTGTATTACTAAAAAATGATACATTGGAAAATTGTGATGGTACTCTGAATTGTAAAATGGTGAATGGCTTTTATGTCATTGCCACTCTGGACCGGAACACTGCTACTGCACTATGGAATCTTGATTGAGCTGCACAATACTTCTTTCGAGAACTCATATTTCACTAAAATCCTATAGAATTACTCTACCTTAGTCCACATGCTTCTTTCACCTTCTGTATGTCTCAGCTTCTGTATGTCTCAGCTTCTGTATGTCTCAGCTTCTGTATGTCTCAGCTGCTTCTGCAGTCCATTGCGGGGGAACTCGCTCAAAGCGCAATTTGTATTTATGACAGTGGTGTGAAATTGAACCACACTCCGCAACTGTAAGGAAGAGCCCAGTAGCAAAAAACACCAATTGTCGCATAATGCTCCTTTAACGGCTTTAGCCATTATTAGTATTAGCTGGGCTGCCAATAAAATATCACAGAGTTTTAAAAGTAGGAGTTTAGCCTGGAATACCTTTACAACATTTGGCAGGCACTCTTATCCAGAGTGGCTAACCAGTGCTAGTCTGGTCACATTAGAGGTAAGTTAACATAGCATTAGATGCCTTAAAGGGCAACATTAGTAAGACTACATTACACCTTCACAAACCTTTCCTGAACACTGACATGAACCTACATAAACATGTACCCTATAAAGGCTTATTCTGACAAGCGTGAATTGACAAAATTGACAAGATCAGCATTAATGAATTTTTTAAAAATGTTTTATATGGAAACACAGAGAGGATGAGAAGGAGTTTTCTCGCACAAGCCATTCAAACTCTCATCCTGGACTGTGGCTATTAAGACTGTTGACTACAGTCGCAGACTACTTTTCTGTTAACCTCTGTTCAGTTGCACAACATTATGTTGCACTTCCACTTTGTTCTCTGCATTGTACATTTCTTTTCTATTTTGTGTAAATGTAGTGTATATAGTTAATCCTTTACTTGATGTAGGTTATTTTAATCATCAATTATTTATTCAAGTCAAGTCAAGTCAAATTTATAAATAAATAACATAAAAATAAATAAATAAATAAATAACATAAAAAGACCCCCAGTGGGCAAGCAAAATTCCACCAAAATTCCTCCAGTATTTCATCTTTATATCTATTCTGTTGTTTCATGTGAGCAGATAGTTATTGAAGCATTTCTCTGCTAACTGCAGAAATACATATGTAAAAAAAAAAAACAAAAAAAAACCTTCGAACTCGAACTTGCAGGCGTGCTGTCATGAAAGGCATAAGAACAGTGGTTGGCATGTAGCCTCATGAATAGTGCCCTACAGAAAAGGGTGCAGCACTAGGACTCCTTGTACATCTGGTAGCTTTTTCCTTCACTTTCATCTTGCCATCATTTTTGACAGTAAATACAAGTTATTACAGTTATTATTAAAAGTTATATTGTTACATATCATACTGTATTAATATGGATTGTTTATCAAATATTTCTAGTGTCTATTTCTATTATTTTGTTGTTTATTTGTTGCTGTAATATAATCAAGTTTTCTTCTTGTATTTAAATCGAATCTTTGATAAGATCTGTTTTTGCATGAAAGCAGGTTCTGAGCATTGGTCCTTAATATGAATGAGCTCATTACCATGTGGCTTTTGGTTCCCTTTCACTGAAGACATATATAACATCATCACTGTGGTATACAGAGTTCAGCACACTGCTGACAGGGTGCCTTTATGAATAGGACTTCATTTGTGTGGTATTGCATCGTTACTGCCGAGTTTGATAAATGTAATTGAGGCTTTAAATAGTGGTAGCAGAAGACCACCAAGGGCAGTGCCATACCCAGAAATGAATTTTAAGGTAGGGTGATGAGAAAATATGCTTAATATAATCACCACATGCCCTGAAAATTTAAATTGATATGTGCAGCGTGCTGATGCATTTTGCTTGGGTGCCAGACGTTATTATGACAGTTCCACTGTGGATTAAAATAACATACTACTAAGAGAGAAATATGCAGTCTGTTTTTGCCTCCTACAGTGTACCTCCTAGTGTAGCTGACTAGAAGCTTTTAATTAGAATTGGGAAAGATGTTTGATCCTGTTTTGGTTAAAACCGTAGCAGCTGGTAGCCAATAAAATATGATTAAACAAACTGAGGGACATGTTTATTTGACGTATCTGGGTGGTTAAATATGGCAGACTCATAATGACACTGGCTGAGTCTGGAACTTAATAAATGCTGCCTACGTGGGCAGTATTTCAAGGCAGGAAGGTACCGAGTCATGCCCGAATCTAATGTTTGTATAAAATGCTGCCTGCTAAGGTACCTTCATCTTGCCGACTTGTGAAGGCAGCCTAGCTGTATCATTCATTGCCTTACGTAGCCAATAATCTCTGGACTAGCTCTGGCTTGTCTCGGGACAAAAAGCAACATTGTGGAAGCAAGCATCAATCTGTACAAAATTTTATGATAATATTAAAATTGTCAGTGTAATATTGGCAGAATGTTTCATAATTAGTTACAGCACCAGCTCACAGTCGTTGTCGGTATCCTGGCAACATCATGGCGTTTTACTGCATTTTTAAGTGCATCTCAGTTGTAGGTACCTTCATAATAATGCTGCCTTCTAAGGTACTGACTTCTCAGACAGCATAGGCAGCAAGGCATCAAGGCAGCTGCCTTTGATTTTGGACGCAGCCATTGTTGACCTTTTTATGACTCTCATCACAGCGAAAAAGACTTGACACTAGTTGTGTTATGTTATTCACCCATGAATAACCATTTGAAACACTTATGAAACACCATAAACCGGGGGGTTAAAATCCACCCCCCCCCCCTACACACTCAGCTATGCATCTGGCCAAAGGCTAAATAAGAAAAGAGATTGCTTGCCTCCATTGACCTGTACTAGGGTGTCAGAATAGCACGTCAGATATTGCTACTCTGGCATATCTCAGCATGCCAGAAACTGAACTATGGACTTCACTTTGGTGAAATGGGCAGGAAAGCACTTGTGAGAACTGTTACTTCCAATATTAATTCTGTGACTCTAGGCATGTCCAGAAATGCATGTGTTATAGCGCGGCTTTTAGGGGTGGAACTTCCAGACTATAGGGGGAGCCCAGGAGCAAGAAATGCCAATTCTTGCATTAATGCTGCTTTCTGTTGCTTAATTGTCCTGCCTGACTTCATGAGAGACGTAACCACTCAGATTCCATAGCCATCAATAACCTTTCTGTTTGACGTATTCGAGTATGTTGCACAAGAGGGCACAATGCAGCCTAGTGTTTGTTTTAGTCTCTGAAGTGAATCTCTGGATTTCAAGCTATTAAACTGGAGCATTCTAAGAAAGGCTCTTTAAGGACATATTAATCTCTGCAGCCTGATTAAGAGGCGCCGTTTAGTTCTGATCACTCTTTACCTCACATAACCTCAGCTAAGTTTCCAAGAAGCGTCAGGCTTTCTGGTGACATCTATTAAGCATAAGGAAGTGTGACTCCAGGCTCTTGAAGTGAACATCCCACTGGTCTTAGCTTGTTTACCTGACGAAGAAGTATCCCCATCCTCGAGCCACATCACACTTCATCTCTCCATTTCTTCTGCATGCTCTCCCTCACCTACTTTCCCAACTGAGCCCCTCTACTGTGGTGCTAATCCATTATGAATCAATTACTCATGCTGCCGGGCCCAACGTTCTTTAATCTTTCTCTTTCATCCAATTACACTGCCTGACAGCCTCGCATAGTGAGGAGGGTCTGCTCAACTTTTATTTGTGCCTTTTCTAGCAAACGCTGCTCTTCAATAACAAGCAGAAGCAGAGACCTTGAGAATGCCACAACAGACACCTACGGGCTCTCCTGTATATCCGCAGTGAATGTAGTCATCTCTTGCAAGGCTAATATCTTCACTGAGATGTGCTGCAGGATCATCCTTCCAGCGCCTCTGTCCCAAGGCATCTTTGACTCAGCATTCAAAATGAGGTCAAACATATTCAATTTCTGTCTAAAAAAAGGCAGCGAGGATTCAGTAAAGAGCTGATGAAAGGGCCTTTCTTCAGAACGGGGAGCTGCAGTATGCACTGACACTGATTTCAGCACATCAGCAGTACCTAATCTAAATTACAGTCTAAATCCACTCTATTGCCATGTCTACTGCACTCAAGTGCACATCAGAAATTAACATACAAAGAATACTGTAAAAAAAAGTCATCTAAAAATTAATGCAGTTTTTACTTAAACTGCTGAATTTACTTAAAGCTGCAGTCCTTACAATTTTTTCATCTAAATTAAAAGCACTAGTCTTTTTGAGTGGGGAGGGGCAAAATGTTGTAATAAATGGTATCAGTGTGCTGCGTGACCATCCCTGCAAAAGCCTCTCAGTCGAGTTTCTAGGGTGCAAGTCTGAGTCGAGTCTCCGGGGTGAGAGTCTGGGTCGAGTCTCAAGTCTCTGGGGAGTGAGTCTAAGTTGAGTCTCAAGTCTCTGGGGAGTGAGTCTAAGTTGAGTCTTAAGTCTCTGGGGAGTGAGGCTAAGTTGAGTCTCAAGTCTCTGGGGAGTGAGTCTAAGTTGAGTCTTAAGTCTCTGGGATACTAGTTTAAGTCAAGTCTCAAGTCTCTGGGGAGTGAGTCTAAGCCGAGTCTCAAGTCTCTGGGGAGTGAGTCTAAGTTGAGTCTTAAGTCTCTGGGGAGTGAGGCTAAGTTGAGTCTCAAGTCTCTGGGGAGTGAGTCTAAGTTGAGTCTTAAGTCTCTGGGATACTAGTTTAAGTCAAGTCTCAAGTCTCTGGGGAGTGAGTCTAAGCCGAGTCTCAAGTCTCTGGGGTGCGAGTCTAAGTCAAGTCTTATGTCTCTGGGGAGTGAGTCTAAGTCGAGTCTCAAGTCTGGGGAGTGAGTCTAAGTTGAGTCTTAAGTCTCTGGGGAGTGAGGCTAAGTTGAGTCTCGAGTCTTTGGGGTGCGAGGCTAAGTCGAGTCTCAAGTCCCTGTGGAGTGAGGCTAAGTCGAGTCTCAAGTCTCTGGGGTGCAAGTCTGGGTCAAGTCTCAAGTCTCTGGGGTGCAAGTCTAAGTCGAGTCTCAAGCCTCTGGGGTATGAGTCTAATTCAAGTCTCAAGTCTCTGGGGTACGAAACTAAGTCAAGTCTCAAGTCTCTGAGGTACGAGTCAAAGTTTAAAAATTTATTTAGTTTAAGTCTAAGTCAAGTTTCTGGATCAGAGCCTGACATGAGTCTTGAGTCTTTGTACAGTCTTGTTTAGTTGGCTAGTTAATGGCAGACAAAACCCCTTCTAAAACCCGTCATGGTTTATATAGAACTGTTGCCTTCATTTCTTTAAGGGTGTAATTAAAGTCTGCATTAACCTCTTTAATGATTTCCATTCCTCCTGTGAATGTCAGTCAGTTCACATGCAGTTTTTCATGAATAATAAAACCCTCAGATGCAATAAACCTGGTCATTTAAAAGGTTATAATAAAGAAACAGTTGAAAGCATCTTCAGTGTGGAGATGAGGTAGAAAATTGAGTTTTGAGAAACTTCGAGAGGAAGTCAGGTAAGACATATGATGGTTTGGGGGGTAGAAATTGTCTTTTTGGGTGGCTGGTACTGGGCCAGATGTTCTGGTACTGTTTGCCAGATGGCAGCAGTGTGAGAATGTCTCAGCTGGTGGGAGTGGTGATGTATAGATGTTAAAGACTACTGGGAATGGAGACTTAATAATGCTCTAGGCGGTTTTTTACAACCCTTTGGAGGGCTTTGCAGTCTGTTATTGTGGAGTTGCTGTTCCAGTCTGTGAAGCTGCTGGTGAGAATGCTCTCTACAGTGTCTCTGTAGAAGCTGTGAAGGATTCTGGAAGACAGTGATATTGGAAAAGAATATTCTGTTGCAAGGAAGTAAAGGATTAACAGAAATGATCCAACAGTACCACACTTGCTGATGTAGGCCGGCACAGCTCAACAAGCATCCTTAGTGTTGATATTGTAACCCAGTATGGCATGTTTTCATACATGTCCAGATGTTTGTGGACAGCCCTTCTAATGAATGTATTCAGCTACTTTAAGTTACTCTCATTTCTGACACAGATGTGAAAACGCACAAAAACAGATTGTCTAGGTTCTGAAGAGAAGTATTGCCAATAGAATAGGACTCTCTGGAGCAGAACAATATAAACCTATTTGCACAATGCCTAGTGTCAGGTGTGGGCTAGAGGGGTATAAAGCCACCTAGCCTGGTTGTGGAGTTGTGGAGCAGTGGACCTGTGTGCTCTGGGATGATGATACTCCACCCAATACTTTTGGCATGAGTTGGGGAGTTCTTGTCACTACATGCAATCAAATCCTCATAGCAATTCTCCAGAATCTAGTAGAAAGTCTTCTTTACTGGACAGTAGAGACAGTTACTGTTACAGATAGTTACAGCAGAATAAATACCCTTGATTATCAAAAACAATGAACAAGCAGATGTCACAGTACTTTTGACCACACACTGTATATCAGCTATTTCTATTCTGGTGGATTTTCATGTTATCCAGTGCATACCAATCCAGTTTCCAGCAGTTTACATTTACATTTAAGGCATTTAGCAGCCTCTCTTATCCAGAGCGACTTACAAAAGTGCTTTGATATTTACCCAAGAATAATCTCAGCTAGTTTAAATAGACTAAAATTCAAAGATATCTCTAAGTTTAGACTCTACTAAACACAAGTCAATAAGGTGCTATTCGCCCAAGTACTCTTGGAAGAGGTGGGTCTTCAATCTGCAATTAAAGACAGTGAGCGACTCTGCTGTTCGGACACCCAGGGGAAGTTCGTTCCTCCACTTTGGTGCCAGGACAGAAAAAAGGCTGGACACTTGTCTTCCATGGATTTTGAGGGATGGCGGGTCTAAAGTATTGAGGGGCTGGTCCGTTCTTGGCTTTGAAGCCCAGCGTCAGGGTTTTTTTATCTGATGCGGGCAGCTACAGGAAACCAGTGAAGAGAACACAGCCAAGAGCTGAACATGGCTGAACTTAGAAACGTTGAAAACGACCCGTGCCGCTGCATTCTGGATGAGTTGCAGGGGCCTGATGGTGCGC
The DNA here is from genome assembly GCF_030463535.1 of Salminus brasiliensis. Taxonomy (NCBI): domain Eukaryota; kingdom Metazoa; phylum Chordata; class Actinopteri; order Characiformes; family Bryconidae; genus Salminus; species Salminus brasiliensis. The sequence continues at coordinate 11,664,983 of NC_132885.1, read as the reverse complement.
AGAGGGAGATCAGCCAGAAGAGAGTTGCAGTAGTCAAGTCTTGAAGTGACGAGAGACTGAACGAGCACCTGGGCGGCCTCTCTAGAGAGGAAGGGTCGAATTCTCCGGATGTTGTACAGGAGAAATCTGCAGGACCGAGTTACGTTTGGAACATGGCTTGAGAACGATAACTGATCATCCATGACTACACCAAGGCTTCTAGCTTCTGTAGATGGAGTGACCAGTGAGTTCTCAAAGGAGCAGTTCACTATGTCTACATTTTACCAGTTGAATTTTATGTAATTGTCTGGTAAATACTGAAAACCCCGGACAGCAGACAAAGCAGGGGAAGCTGTGGGGAGTGTTTCCCCACACTTATAGTACACAGACTAAGGATATGTAAAAGTACAATAAGGGGCAGTGAAGTAGCCCATTAGTGCTGTTGAATATGCATAATGATTTTAGATTCTCTCAAGAGCATGACCCTGGCCTTTAATTCGTGTAGAAGAGGAAAGCTTTCAGGATCAGACTGTTAAACAGCCCTGTTATTTTCTGCTCCCCAGGGTATGTGGGATGGCTATGTCCCTCTCACTGTCCTCCATCAATGATGCAGTAGGGTGGTACTCTCTCTGAAAACCTCTGCATGTTTTAATGCACACGGTCACCTTGTTCACCCTCACCCCCCACCTGAGAGAGGAATGTTTATATTTAGCAGCAGTGGAAAGCTTGAACCAAGCTCTTTTTATACTGTATAGTCATAGGAAGTCCATTTTAGATGATGTGTTTAGAGAAATGCTCAGGAAGCACATGCATGATTAATAAAGTGTTTTTAAAAACATGCTGCTTACAGTAAGTGCCTGCAAGCTCCAGGAATGCAGAACCTGTATTTGAGAGAAAACTGAAGCGTCCAAACAGAAATCGATATTTTTATTTTGAATTAATGTTCATTTCTAGTCAAAGGTACTTGCTCAGCTATATTATGTTACACTCAGATGTTTAAAAAAGGTATATTATATGATGTTATATTTGCAGCAGAGCATTAATTGTTTTGGCAATTAGCTAATAAGTGATTCTTCCTTATTCACTGGTCCTGCCAATAACAGCATCAAGCCCCACTTCATTATTGCTTTGACATCAGACCAAAGACATTTCTGTTGAATGGAGTCTTACAAAACCAATATTTCCCTTCAGAGCGAACAGAGCAGATGTATCTGGGTTAATAAATGTCAGTCTTTGTCATTATAAGCTGGTATCTTCACTTGACTGACATGCTCTTTGGCTCACCCTGCCAGGCTTTCAATAAACGCAGTCTAGGCAACGGAAACAAATATTTAGCGACCAGTAGGTCTGATACTTACAGCACAACATCAATCCCAGGATGTTTTCTGTCAATGTAGTGACGCAACCTGGTGTAATTTGCGCTTGCATTTCTGTCAAGGTGGAAGAACAAAATGTGAGAAGTCCAATAAGTCCTTGGTTGACCCATTTATGCCCGAAGACCTGAAAAATGAGCCACAGATATTTCCAGTTTAGAAGAAGTAACCAATTTTAAATGTTAGTCAGAGCAATGGATGCCACCTCCTATCTAACTAACATTGTACATTTGTCAGACTTAATCTAACGTTCCATTTTTTATATAAATAAAAATTGGGATTTTGGAAAAACAGAACAAAATGCAAATAAAACACAATTTATTTACAAATGCACCAATTTAAATGTTTAATTATCAGTGTTTTACTCTGTGGAGCTCTACAAACAGCTACCACAAAAGAACCTCCAGCTGTGCTCCACGCTGTGTAGTTATTTTAAAAACATTAATAATAAAATAGTAAAATCATCAATGTGCACATGTTTGGGAATCCAATAGAGTCTTAGAGGCTTAGTAACACCCCCTATGGCAGAAACCACAGCTTGCAAACACATTCTATAGCCAAAAGTCTTTGAGTTTTTGTAGATGGATCTTCTCCATTCTTCTGTGCAGAAAGCCTCTAGTTCTGAGATCAAAATCAGAGCAGAATCAGAATCTGACTTTATTGGCCAAGTATGCTTACACATACAAGGAATTTGTTGGTGTGACGGAGATGTGGATCTTGGCTCGTTTTGCATGCACAACTTGTCTTCTTATTATGTTTAGGTCAGGGGACTTGCTGGTGTTTTGCGGAATCCAGTCTTTCCTGCGCCCATGCATTATTGCCAATTCCACTGGCAGCAGCCCAACCCCAAAGCATGACAAATCCACCCCCATGATTCACAGGTGGCAAGATGTTCTTTATTTTTATGAAACCATTGGAGTGCTGCGTTTTTTAGAAAAGCTGGAGTCCAGGCACCAAGATGTCACGCTCTGGTGGGAAGCAGGTGGGGGAAAAAAACAAGCCCACCGTAGTTGTGAGTTTATCAACATTTTATTAAAAGGGAAAGCAGGTAAACCTGGATGAACCAGTCTACTAAATGTGCCTGAACACAGTCAAAAACACTCCTAAGACTGTTCACTCCACTTTCTGCTCTCAGATATGAGGCTTTATCTTCAGGTAGCTCAACGTTCCACACTGCAAATCAATGTCTAGGGAACATTGGTTCTTTGGTAATTTGGATAGATCGTTGTTGAGTCCAACTGCCTTTAACTTGAGCAGATGATCGCTTGTTTCATTTCCCTGTTTGGCCATTTCCACTCCAACTGCTCCACAAAGTGTGCTCCAGCAGGAACATGAGATCAGAGAATACACTCTGTCTGACTTCATCAGTCCACAGCACTTGTTTCCAAAACTCATCCGGCTTCTCTAGATGCTCTATAGCATTTTCAGACGTTGACTTTTGTCACAGGTCACTGGTGAGATTTTCTTCTTATAACTCTTTAACATATGAAGATAATGAAGATAAACTCTGCCCAGCAGAATGATGCACCACCTTCTTAACTCAGCTGCAGTTTTGTGCAGTTTTGGTTCTTGGGAGTCATATGAGGATTTTTATTTGTCTGTCTTACCAGCATAAGTGGAATTCTCATCAAGTTTTCTTGATCTTTCGGATTGCATTCTGACCTCCACAGTTAAACTGAAGTGTCATTCCACTGCAAGCTGCCAGCCCTTATATCTCCATTATAGCCTTCTCCAGCCCTGTGGGTATTGATTACTGTTGTTTTTTCAGTTTCTTTAACCCCTGTTTTATGTGTGTTAGTACAATGTTTAAAGAATTTATTAAGCAAGAAAAGTTGGGTTTTTAGGGTGTCCACTGTTTTGTACAGGCCATGTTTTTTATATTATGGAGGACAGAGTAATTATACAGTAGGATTTCTTGAAAATATTTGCTTTATATATTGTCACTGTCCAAAAAAAAAACATACCCACAAAACATCTTCAAAATGGTGACTTTACACTAGAAAGCAAACATGCTCGTAACTCTGAGTGGAAGTCAGTGTAAAATAATTTAGAGCATTTCTATTGGTCTATTCATCCAGATTTATGTACACAGTGTACAGAAGCAGCCACAGGGTTCAAACCATGGAGAAAACTAAAAACATAGAGATACATGGTTTTCATTGGACAGCAGCGATATAGTGTTTTTTGGGGTAAAGAGTAGAGAGGGAAAGCTAATTTTTCAAACTTTCCCCACTCTCTGGCATACTTGCAAGCCACTAATCCTCGCCCTTGATATATCGGCGCAGACGGTTCAATAAACAGTGCTCTCCTAAAAAACATATGCACTATTGATTTCTTCCCCCCTCTCTTTCTAATTTGGTCAGGGCTCACAGCTCAATGGACTACTCTAGTTCAAGGCAGCATACATAATGCTTTCCGCACTGCATGTGAGCAGAGGACAATGAGGCATTCATTAGTTAACATGGTTTAAAACAAATGAAGGAATAGAAAGAGCCGTCCTGAAGTGAAATGGGGGAATCTAATGCCTCAGAGAGTGTTTTCTGTCTTGGTCTCTGGATAGAGCAATAGAAAATCATTTGCAGGTACCTTGAAGCTACATCACACTAGCAGATGATGTGTTTATTGGGGACAGACCATTTTCGTATATCTTACATTGCAATGGAAATGGTTTAGTCTGGAAATAATGCATGTTGCAAGTAATTATGTAACAACTGCTGAATGGTTTTTTTTTTCTAGGCAGTTAAAAGAAATGCAACATGCTTTTCAAATCGTTTCAGCATATGGTATTAAATTTAAAAATCTTCCATTCATTACAAGCTCAAAAGACGAGCCATTATTACGTGTGGTTTAGTGAGCTTTAGTGTATGGCTTCTTATGAATAATGTCACCATACAGTAAATGTCAGCAGGTGACATCAGTGTGTGTGCTGTTACATGTCATCTGTTAAACCCGTCAGGCTTTATGAAAGCTTTAAAAAGGAATGAAATGAAAAGCTCCTAAAAATGATAGCACCCTTAAGGCAGTTCCATACAAGAACTATGAAAAATCACATTAAGGGTATAAAAGATTTAAAAGGGAGAAACACACAAAACCAAACTATAGCATGCTAGCCTACTGCCGAGCATGTGCACAGATCCTCCAGACAGTTAATGCTTTACCATGGTACAGATGTTGTAGACACCCCAAGCTAAATGAATGAAATCCACGGTAGTGTAGTCTGACTGTGAGAATCGCTGGCAGGCGTCTTCATATATACCAATTAGGGAAATCCCTTTGAAGAACAGCAAGTCATTTTCGCCATATGCAGAGGCTTGTTAACCTATTCAACCCAAAAGTCAACATTTCTGCAGTCTTCAGATTAGTCTGGATTGCCAGTGACTATGGTAAATTTTCAAAATTCAATATTTTTAAACAGATTTTTAAAAATCAGACCACAGTCTACTATGGACAGGGTTTGGGAGTGCAGGGCTGCACTACATATCATTTCAGCATTGAATGCAATGTCATTTAAGGCAAATTTAATTAAATGTCACAACTGTTTCTACTGTTTCAAGCAAAAGGAAAATTGTCATTGTAAAAACTGTTATTGTTCATGACAGATCTACCAGATTCAGACTCTATTTGCCCAATATTTTGCTACAGTCTTGGGTACACTGAGTGCATTGTTAATAATGTTACATGTTTTTAATATTGTAATATATATATACATGTATATCAGAAAGGAATACTATTGCAATGTCTGTCTTTTCCAATATTATGCAGCCTAATTGTCACCCATTGTTCCTGGCCGATTTGCAACAGGTTTTTCTAGTTGCTTGAATGACACTTATGGAGCACAATTCTCAAATACTGTACAGATCCTGAGTTGAGATCTGAACTCTGACCTGGCCATTTTATGGTCCATTGTAGATGCTTTGTAGATGCTCACCCGACATTCAGTTAACATTTAACTAAATATCTATTAAATGCAACTGAACTGTAGTTGGATGTAAAGGACTGTACTAAATGTAACCCTGCACCTAACACTAACCCTTACCTTACCCTTGAATCAGTCTTAAATCCTAACCCTAACCTAAACCTTAAATCTCACCCTAAATCCTAACCCTAAAATGGCAAGGTTAAGGTTAGGTGCAGGCTTACATTCAATAGACAATTATTTACACTTAACTTAAGAGTTCAGTTGCATTTAAGAGACATTTAGTTGGATGTCAGGTGAGCATCTACAATCAGGTGAACCATCCAAGTAAAGTAGTACTGTCTTTTTTTAAAGAATGAAGCAGGTCTTCTTCTATGATCTTCCTGTATTTTGCTCTTTTAAAACACACCTTCAGTTTTAATGGAAATGGAAATCAACCCGACAACATGACGATGCTGCTGCTGCCACCACCATTCAATACTGTGCAGATGTGCTTGTTGTGTGTCAGTGTTAGGTCACATCACATAGAATTTAAGATTTGGATCAAAATGCTTTTTTTTGTTTTGTCCAATCTGACCACAAAGCTTTCTCAGCTTTTTCTTTTACATGTGTTTTCATGTGATTTGTCTCCAGTAAAGGTTTCTTCCTAGACACCTTCTCATGCAGGCAGTTGTATGCAGTGCACTTAATACTGTTGGCAGGTAAACAGTCACACCGTTACTTCAGTCTCAGTCACTGACCTCTTCTGGACTCCTTCAAAGAAATGATTGGCCTTTCTGTGACTTCACTCACAGCTTCACTCAAAGGGTTGCTCTGACACTTTTTAAAGGATGGTCTTATGTGGCCAGTGCCTGGGTGGCACTTCCATTTCCTTAAAATTGATCCAAAAGAGTTTGCTGGGATAAGCACACTTGAGTGTTATTTGGTATTATTATTTTCTTATCTGGTACAACCCAGCAGGCACCGGACGTCAATTTGATGTCAGAAAAACTTTGGACTCTGTTAGACAGATATTGAGTTTTAGTTAAAAATGAAAATCAAGGTTTGATGTCAAAATCCAACATTGTACAAACCTTGATATTTGACTTTGAATTACAATGAAAATTCAGTCAGAAACCAACACTGGGTTGACATTAAGAAATGTTAGACAGACTATAAATTGCAGAGGTTGTTAGACAGACATAGAAATTGGTCACTAAAAGGGAGAATAGCCTCTCTATTGTTGCTACTCTGGGCTCAGCACACCTGTAACTGCACTGTGTCATTTAGTCCAAGCGGACAGGACAATGCCAGTGAGAACCATTTATATTACTCTACTAATTTTATATGACTCTGGTTACGTAGCATTACATAGTTTGTGTGAGCATTGTCCATCCTGCTTCACTAAAGTTACACAGTGCAGTAGACAGCGTTCTGAACCCGAGGCAGTAAATATATAGACGCTATCCTCCTTGTTACAGGTAAGTAGAGCGTTGATGATGATTTTGATGATGAAAAACATTATTTTGAAGCTGTTATTTTAAGATAAAAATGCTACATAGAGTTGCTTTAACATTCTGAAGTTTAGCAGACGTTGGGTTGGGTTGTGGTCACCATACCTCACAACTAAATGTTGGTATTTTAAGTCAATATGGCTGCAAGGACCTTTGGATTTTTGTTACTTAACATCACAATATTGAATATTGTCACTGAACCAGATAACGACGTCTATCTAATTTTCTTAAACAAACACACGCACACACACACACACAAACACACACACACACACACTGTTACAATTGAATTCAAAATTTTAATGTATTTATATAGCTTCTTTCACAATAAATGTTGTCACAAAGCACTTTACAGAGATCCAGGTCCACGCCTCTTATGAGCAAGCACCACAATGGAGGTGGTAGCGACAGTGGCAAGGAAAAACTCCCTCATAGTAAGAGGAAGAAACCTTGGGAGAAACCAGGACTAAGTCCGAGGAACCTATCTGCCATAGATCGACCTGTACAGCACAAACAAACAAACAAACAAATAACAATACACAAAGAAGTAGACAGAGGGATAATGAAGGGAATCAACGATCAGTCTGGTAGTTAGTAGTGGATGGTCTCACATGCAGAGATCCACAAGTCCTATACTTAAGAAAAAGAACCAAATAGTCTGGTTGAAGTCAGGGTTACCTTTTTTTAATTGAAGTAAAGGTATAGAAGTTTGCCCTCTTCAATGTACTTCAAGTTGAAGTAGTAGAAAAGTTTATAGTTCCATTTTGTTTAAATGATAGATATATGCACCACAGAGCATAAATAATGGTTCATACTAAAACTGCAAAATCATTGGTGTCATACAAATGACATTTTAATCTCTGTTAGTTTTTTTCTTTACCCAGTATTGGGTTAAACCAGCCGTGTAAAACTAGCTGTTGGGCTGTTTTAGTTTACCCAACATTTCAGTTACCATCACCCAGTACCTCAGTTTCCTGGTTAACATTACATTTCTAATGACAAAGGAAAGTGGACGAAGAGGAGATTTGGAGATGTCTCGGATTTAAGGTGAGTGTGTCTCATTACTTTAGATAAATCGGTCTAGCTTTAATGCTAGTTACTTATCTAGCTAGTTAGTAGCTAGCAAAATTGTTGGTTTAGTTTCCTCTCAAGGCGAGAGAACTTCCCCTATTTCCTGCCAAAACACACATTTTGCCACTATTGTTATGTAATTATAAATCTGAAAAGGAAAGGCTGAAAATAACATGGCTTCGGGCTCCAAATGTGCTACTGCTATGGCCCGGGGTTTGCGAGTTCGAATTCCGACCCAGTACAATCCTCTCCAAAAAAGTGCACGTTTGAAAATGTACCTGAGGTCAAAGCCTTCCTTTCATCTCAGCTGTGAATGAAACCCTTATGTCCTTACGTCAGTGAAGCCCAGGCTCATGAGGTCAAGCTATAGTTACACTACAGGCCTGTTGGTCCACAAATGTCAAGCAAATGATTAGAGTTAGGTTGAGGATCCAACAGATACGAGGAACTGAATTCCATTAAAAAATGTGTACCCAGGGTGCCCCACTCCTGTCTTTTGTCTAGGTCGCAAGATCACTAAATCCACCCTTGTTGGCAGTTCTTCTCTGCTGAGGTTATTGTCTCTGTGATGGAGTTTACATGTTGTCAATATTTTATGATAATTGGACCAATAGAAATGCTCCAGAATGGCTAAGAATACAATCTGCATTGAAAATAAAATGTTCTAAAAGATAATAAAGTGATATAAATACATTTCTATTTGAGTTGTCCTCACAGTAACATCTCTCTCTATGACTGTGGGAAGTGGTTCAGAAGCTCATTGTCATGTGTGTGCATGTTTCACTTTGAAGAAGGTCTAAGGGGGTTTTACCTTGCCACTGTTTGCCTGTGGCTTGGGTCTCAGACCCGGATCTCTGTAAAGCTGCTTTGTGACCAGCTCTGTTGTTAAAGGTGCTACATAAATAAACTTGAATATGAATTTGTAAAGAAGATAATGCCACAGTAAGCCCTTGTTGTGTGGCCTTGAGGTTATACTTTTTCAAAGACTTGTGGTAGCAGGTGTAGCAATGGCACATTGGTATACACGTATGTAATTAGCAAAAAAAAAAAACATAAGTGAATTTACTGCATGATAGTAGATAATGATAGTGGAAATTGTAGGGCCTGTGGCCTTGGCCTAGGCCGAACTCATGAAGTTTTTTAAAAATACAATATTATCTGACACAGAAATAATGCTTGTGAAAAGGGTAAGGTGACTGGAATGTGCCCAAGGGAATAACATAGCATTTCTTAATAAGGCCAAGGACAATCAAAGAAAATTATGTATTTTCTGTCTCCTAATTTAACATAATGGTGCACAAATCATGCAAATGAAGTCCTTGGGAGGGGCAAGTGGAAGTGTGGTTGGTGATATGAAAAACAAGACAGAAGACAAAAACATAAAGGTTAAAAAAATACAAATATGTAGAGATAATAAATAAAATATATAGGAAGAAAAATTAGATACTGACATAAAAAAAGAGCGAAATGGAGGTTGGGAACCAAACGTGTACAATTTCAATGAGGATGTGGTAGGACATTATATGTGGTAGTAAAGTACAGATATGCAGAAATGTGCAAAAGTAAACGTGCAATCCAATGTTGTGCAGTAAGCAGGAGTATAAAGAGTAGCCCTGTTCTTAAAGCAGCATTATGTGAGACTTGGTATTTCTTGCTTCAGTGGAATTCACGCTTTGAGTCACCCCTCAAGAAAGACACACTTACATGCATTTTTGGACAAGCTGAGAGATATGGAACTGTCACTAAATATGAAAGTGTGCGTTTTCCTGTCCACTTCACCTAGAGCTACATAGCGCAGTTAGCAGTGTGCTAAACTACTCTATCAAGTAGCCATGATAGAGGCGCTGCTCTCCCTATTACAAATCAGTGGAGCATCAGTGAAGCAGTGGAGTCTTTGAACTTGCTGGTGAGTCAATGTGATGTTTCTCAAAGTTTCTATTAATATTTTTAATAACAGAAATTCTTTTTCTTGTATACTTTTAACGTTCTTGAATCTTGGATCTGCCCGCCCTTTACATTGCATCTCCTTGCCAGAATAAAACGTGACTTACATCCGGAGTAAAGAGAGTGTGAAGATGAGACATGGTACTCGACTCTGCCTCTTATCTGTAATTGCCGGATGTGTGTTCGTCTATGTTTGTGTGAAACTGACCAGTGAATACTCAGAAACTCGTCTTCTGCCTCTTGCCATTTATAAACAATTTGAGTAATTACAGGAAATGTTAAGATTTTATCATGTTTTTAGATTTAGGGTCAGAGTATCTCTTCACACAGTGCTCTACATCATGTGGGGTCTCATTTCAGAGCTGAGACTGTTTTTTTTTCTATATATATAGGTTTGATATATATATATAGGTTTGATCTAATATACATTTACATTTACTTTTACATTTATGGCATTTAGCAGACGCTCTTATCCAGAGCGACTTACAAAGTGCTTTGCTATTTACCCAAGAAAGAAACCTTAGCTAGTTAGACTAATAATTCAAAGAAACCTCTAAGCTTTAGACATTACTAAACACAATACAATAAGGCAACCATAGTACTCTATTCGCCCAAGTACTCTCGGAAGAGGTGGGTCTTCAGTTTGCGTTTGAAGACAGCGAGTGACTCGGCCGTTCGGACACCCAGGAGAAGCTCGTTCCACCACTTTGGTGCCAGGACAGAAAAAAGCCTGGACGCTTGTCTTCCGTGGAAGTACAAGTGCCTTTAACGACCATTAGACTCAGGGTTAAAGCAGCATTATGTGAGAATTGGTATTTTTGCTCCTGGGCTCCCCTTACAGGTGGGGAGTGGAATTTACGTTTGCTCCATTGTAGCAAATACAAATCATGTTATGAACACTTTATGAACAGCTGTACATGTGCTCGTCCCATTTGTTGACAAGCTAAGAGATACAGAACTAGTATCTGAAGTGATGGAAGCATGAGGACTGAGGCGGTTGAGTAATATTACAGCATTTTACACAAATAAGATTTGTGCTAAGCAAGTTTCATGAGCGTTGTCCAGCCCAGATTACCAAAATACCATAGTTCAGTAGCAGCGTTTCAGACCTGGAGTGGCAATGACAGTTGCTGTTCTCTAGTCTTCGATCAGTGGAGCGTTGAAATGATTTGGAGCTGCTATTTCTTGAACAAATGCCATTGGTCTTGGAGATGTGAGAATGTATGTTATACAATCTGTGTGTGTGTGTGTGTGTGTGTGTGCGCAACTGAACACCTGCAACAGCAATGGATGCAGTAGCTGAACCTACTAATTAGAATGGTTGTCTGTATACTTTTGGACATGCAGTGTAGGCCAGTTCTGAAATGACAGACCATAATAACAGGTTTATCATAATCATATTCAGCAACTTTCCATTTTCCAAAACATAATCTGTGCCCAATAGTTCCTGGCTCTTTATTTCTAACCAATCAGAATCGCTCCCACTCCTCCAGCCTCCAATCCAGGCGCCGCGCTCGTGGGCGTGTTCGACTCTTGCGCAAACCAATGAAAATCTGTTTCTTCAACCACGTGGCTCTCTGCCGTCGAGCGACCCCGGTGTGTGTGTGTGTGTGTGTGTGTATATGTTCGTATATGTGTGTTTGTGTCTCGGCCGCTCGCTTCCTCTCGGCAGTGCTTTATTGAAGTTCGTCCTGATGGAGGCCTGTGGGTTTCCTCCTCAACCCTGAGCTCGAGCGCTTCTCACCGCCTTCCAACGCAGTGAGTACCGCCGTGTTTATCCGGGTTTTCCTCGCGCGCTGCCATCACACACACACACACACACACATGCACGGATTATTTCTCGCTCGTGTTTTCCGGGTGAGCCTCTGTTTATGTAACGCGCTCCCCTCTCTCTCCCTCAAATCCCAATTCAGAGATCCGCACGCGCTGCTTCTCCGCCGCAGCCCGCTGAGTCTGTTTGCGCGTTCACGAACCTAGCAGCGCGTTTCACTGTGAACGCGCCTGCCTGCTGCTGCCGATCCCGGTGTGTTTGGATGGATTTCCCCGTTCGTTCATAATGACAGGGATCTGATCCGTGGTGTGTGTGTGTGTGTGTGTGTGTGTGTGTTGTGGCCGCGCGCTCGGCACGCTGTCATAATGCAGCTCTCCCTGCGAGGCCCCGTGTGTGTGTGAGCGTGCGACTGCGAGTGCAACTCTGCTGCTGGGCTGCAAAAACGTCGCCGTGGGAGTCTGGCACACACGGCCTCGCGCTCACGATTCAGAGCCATGCAGCACCGAAGCGCGCGTGAGATGCAGTGCTGGAATGTGCTGTAGTTGAGATGCTTACATGTAATTGAATTGCAGGGTTAGGCGCAGTGTGTATAACCAGTACTGAAATGCACTTTGAAAAACACTGTTTACATGCAATGTTCACGTGCGCTTTAAATACGATGTTCACGTGCACTTTAAATGCAGTATTGAAAGGCGCTGTCATTGCGGTGTTTACATCCAATTAAAGTGCACGGGTTAGTGCAGTGTTTATGGCCAGTATGGGAATGCACTTTAAATGCAGTGTTCACGTGCACTTTGAGTTCATTATTTACATACGTTTTAATTGCAATGTTCACGTGCACTTCAAAAACGGTATTGATATTGATTGTGCTGTTTAAACACCTTTTAAGTGCAGCGTTCACGTGCAATTTAGCAGCAACTGCAGTATTTATGTGCACTTTAAATGCAGGGTCCACGTGCTCTCTAGAAGCAGTATGTGCATGTACGATTTCGATGCATGTTAAGCAGCATGCACTTGTTAAATGTGCAGCAAATGCAGTGTGGAAAAGCACGTTTTGCTTGGAGCAGCTGTCCATAAACACAGCCGCGAGGAGTCCTGCAGCTGTTCACGGTTTCTGTTGATGTTTTCTGGTGTTCCAGATGTATTGTGGTATTTTTTATTTTTTTTTTTATTAGCACTGTCTCTTTAATTGCTGTCCTGTAGCCTAGAAAGCCTGCTAATTTGTACTAAATACCAAATTGAAAATGCACCTGTATTTTAGTCCCTGGGGGAAGCTTTTAGGTGGATATGGATCACATAACAAATAAGTAAATAGATGAAATGTTACCAATTAATTACAGTGTTTGTTCATTTAATGTGAGGCATCCGTATCAGGCTGGTTTTAACCCCTCTTCACTTTATTGTTTCTTACTATATCATTCCCCAGCCCTGCTGACCAGCCTGGTGGAGCCTTTCTGCTGAACACTGGAGCCACTGTGTGTTAAACCTGCACGGCTGTGTTGCGGATACTGAGCGTAGGTGAAAGACTGGTGCTCAGCGCCGACCCAAAAGCTCACAGACCCAGTGTTGAGCTCCCAGTGGCTGATGGCTGGCAGGCTGCTGTGCTGCGTTACTGCACATGCCACTCAGCTCAGACGCCATGGCACGACCTCACGCTGTCTGTGCGGACTTAGTCACATGTGCCCGAAGCATCACAGTCTTGTATGTGGCCCTAATAAAGACACGGCTGTGCACGTCATTACTGAGCTGTCATTAGGAATAACTAGATTTGGTAGAAGCAGAGCCAACAGAATAATGAAACTCAGCCCATTTACTGTCTGGACTCCTCAGGAGTATTTATTTTTTTTTGCGCAGTTAAAACCTCCGCTTCCAGTCCTGTCGGATTTTGGTTTAATATGTTTGCCATTCTTGCTGGCCAAGCATTTTCACTTGTGGTTTTGTGTGTTTGACCACAGAGGCCCTTATGTTGTCACTCTGCTCTTGTTATTACACTCTGCCGCCTCGGTTTCAGCGGACAGCCTGCACACGATCTGCTCAATTCACTCCTGAGACAAAGACTGCTACTATATGCTGCCGGAGGGGCTGGTCTGGCTGGACGGTGTTCGTTCGTTTATGGCTCGATTCACATCTCGCTGTTACATCTGTTGTGCTGTTTGTGGATATCCCACAGAGAAGCGCAGTACATGCATGACCACCAGCTCTAAACGTTGTGATGTTGTGCTGGAGCAGCCGGCGTTTGCGGTTATGGCTCATCTCTAAATCCTGGCTGTTCTAAAGAGCCTGGCTTGGCCTTGTAGCCTTGGGTCTGTCAAACAGCATCACAGAGAGCTCGTTAACAGCTTGTTTGGGCCGCGGCCTTGTGTATATGTACCACACATCAGTTAATCAGTTTTGACCGGCCGACGTGGGGGTGTAGTGGCGCTCGGTCAGCGCTGGGTAACTGGAGAAAAACTAACCCAGGGGCACACATAAGCCACTTTCAGCTTCAGCATCATTAAAGGTGGAGTTCAGAGTTGATGGTTTGGAACTGGCGGAGTATGGTTTTTACTCTCGGCGGCAGTGTTGGACCAAACGTCAAATCAGATTCGATCACTAATGGTGCAGTTTTGATTTGGTTCTGTTGCTTGCTTGTGCTGCTGTGTGGCAAAAGAGAAGCTGGATCGAGAGGCAACACTGGTGGGTTTTCAAGGGCACCAGTATTGACCTGTATAGATTCCTCAGTGACTTTAAAGATTTTAAAAGAGCAGTCCAATAGGAGCATGCACGTTCACTTCAGCATACTGTACGGCTGTGTCTTTCAGAGGCTGTATTTAAAGGCCTGTTGTGTCGCAGTAGTGTGACTAGGCTGTTCCTGTTTACTTTTCCATGGTAATGAAGGACCTGACTTGTGGGTTCTTTGCTGGTCAGCATATCCCGAGATCCATTGTGTGCCGGCGAGGATGTCAGTAAATACACTTTTGCTCAAATTTGTTATTTTTATTATTATTTCATAATAATAATAATAATAATTATTATTATTATTATTATTATTATTATTATATAGACCATTACAATCAAGGACCTCCATTCTAAAGAATATTAGGAGTGCTGTTTGTTTCGTGACGCAGCGGTAAGGCAGGAACAGCAGTGCTGTGACGCAAAAAGGGAATCCACTGTGGAGTGGACTGTCTCATTTTGGTTCGGCCTAAGCAGTCTACACAGCCTTTGCAGGACTATGCCTTTGTCGACTGCGTCCTTCGAAGGATGCAGCCCCTGAATTGGGGCTTATATGTAATAGGGGCAATTTTGTTATTGTAGCATTATGTGGAAATTGGTATTTTTGGCTCTTAGGCTCCCCCTACAGTAGTAGAGTGTAATTCACTTCTACCACACTGGCTAAATACTGAATACAAGCTAAATGGACAGCTCTAAATGTCCATTTGCTGACAATCTGAGCGACACAGAACCGGCATCTGAAGTGAAAGAACCATGTCTGCTGGTGAGGTAGAGTAAAAAGAAGGATTTATTGCGAATAGGATTACGCAGAGTGATCCACTTCTTGTGCCCTCTTCACAGTTCCCAGTTCCATAGTGGAATAGCTGGCGTTCCGAGCTTGGAGTGGCATTGACTGAGTCCGATTAGAAGTCAGTGGAGCATCAACATGACTTTAAAGCTGCTATTTTAACGTAAAATCACTACATCATGTTGCGTATACCATTCTATTATTATCTTCTTATTTATATCGCTATTATGCCTTGGGAAGTGTTTGTCTCATTTGATGTTCTAATAGTCAGGGGTTAACATGTACCGTTCAGCTCTGTGTGGAGTATGAGAGTTACTGCAGTGAAAGCTACCAGCACTAAAGTCATTATGTTAAGATCCCAGGGGGGCAGCAGCAGTAAATACAGTAACTTAATGTATGGTGTGATGCACAGAAATAATGAATGCCGCAGAAGCTTTGATACAGTGTGTAAGCAGTGTTACAGGCAGCTTTCCATCCCCTTGGGCTTTTTTTATGTGTTTTTCTTTGTGAATAATCCTCTACCTATTATTCTCCTATTCAAATATTTTTCTGTGGTATTTGGCAGATTGCAGTAAGGGGGTGGTGGCAAGAAAAATAGAAAGTTTGGCAGAAGTATTGCTGAGAGGTGAGGAAGAAGACTGTGTGGTTTGATGCTGTGGTAAGGTGTTGCTCTCGCATCCACTGAAGAGTTGCTGAATGTGTGTGACTGATTTCTTTATTCACAACAAGAGGTCCTTGGTCAATGTTCTTTTAGCTTTGATTTCTCTGCTTTTATTAGGATTGAAACACGATTAATCTCCAAAAGCAAGATGCAGCTTGGCAGTAGACGTTCTAGAGGCGACCCCTCGGTTGTACTGTGTTATAATATGGTCAAATTTTGAAAAAGCTGCTCAGTGTTTTTAATTTTTTGCACAGAGTGAACAGAATGTATATTAAAGGCTAAAGCGACCAAACAGCCTGGTGTTTTCTGCTGACCTGGCCTTTTGTAATTAATATGTTATTGGCCACTCACTAAATGAATCGCAATTTAATTAGTGAAAGTGGAGGCTGGCCTGTGCAGCAGCAGCCGCAGCAGCAGCAGCAGCAGTGTATAGGTCTGCATCAGACCATGCAGTAAAACTCAGCCGTGGCGACTGTATTTGGTCCCCTCTCACTCTCGCTGTCGTGGTCTCTCCTTTTGTTTGGAAAGTGTGACTCAAACTTGAATTAAGCGTGTATAAGTATTAAGAGTGGATTTATTAGACTGGAAGTATTGGTCTTTCAGTGGGCTTCTGGGGGAGACTGGAGAATGGGCATTTGCTCAAGCTGACTAATTGGACAGCAGTGTGGCCCAGAGAGACACAGTGGGATCAGCGGGGGGTGGGGGGACAGGGATTGGGGGGGATTCACTGTCTGCTTGGTGATGAAGTGACTGCAAGCTTCCCAGAGGCCTCTTGCCATCCTCGCTGCCCCATCATCTTCTCACAGAATTCATGCAAGTCGCCTTCAGCAGGCCATTACTCATGCCCAGAACGTTTTTTTTTTTCCTCTAAATGTTGATCTCTGTTGCATAATTTCGGAGCAGGCTAAAAGCCTTACGAGTTTGCAGTGGACAGACTCAGCAGGGTGCCCATGGTGTAGAGGATGCAGCGCTGCGGACTTGGATTTTGTAACCTGTTTCGTAACCTCCACCACAAGAGGCATGGACCCTCAGTGAAATAGAACAAATGGGCTAACGCACATGACAAAGGTTGTATTCGTCAAGCGCTGGTGATAGGCTCACAGTTGATTTGCGCCGATTGGAGGGTCACAATATGGGCACCATCCCATCTTGATGCAGGTTGGCCCTTCCGGCAAAGTCAGTCCTCCCTTCATCTTAAATATTCACAAGTTCTGCTGGATGCACTTGGGAAATGAACGACTGAAGGCTGTTGGGAAATTACAACTGCAGGAACTTGAACACTTCTTGCCTTTGTTAATTTTTGCCTTTCTTAAACTCAAACTTTTTTTTTTTTTTTTTAAAGGCAAATATCTGCCATAACACCCCCTCCATCGCCCACATATTTATTTATTTATTTATATTGTTTATTGGATGCTGTACAAATCATGTTTATTGCAACTAATGAGGTTGGGGAATTCGTACTCTCCGCTGAGCTGTAGTCCATTAAGAGATGCTTTTTAAACAAAACAACAGTTTTGGGACGGGTGCGACCAGCTCCGCGTTCTGTTTTTTGCGGAGCTGCCTTGGGCTTTGATCTCTCGAGATCTGTAAACCGGCGAGGCTTTCGCTCACTATTAGAATTTCAGGACTGAAGTCATTGTTGGAAGGCCCCTGCTGGGGTGAATCCAGGCACGTATCTTGTCTTGCACCTTGCAGGATGCTTTATTTAAACTCTCAAACTACTTTGAAGCTGCAGACAGCGCGGAGCACCGGGACTGCTGTGCCTCTCGTCTTGCGCTCAGGGGTTGTGTGCTGTATGCCGCGATGTTTCGACACAGTCGCGATGCCAACGCGCACATGCTCTTCATCATTCCGTAAAGGGCTCACGAGTGCAGACAAGTGATTCGCTGCCAAACAGTGTTTTAACCAGTGGACGTGCTGGGTTGTGATCTTTGCGTCTGTTGGCCTGAACTGCATCCAGAGTAGCCTGGTGAACATTGCGTGATAATTACCCTGCACCAAGACATGTTGGATTGGGGCCAAGAGGGGGACGTCTCGGCCCTTTTTAAGTGACGCAAGTTAGCAGCAAGTACTCATGACAAATGTGCCATGACTTCTGGTCCTGAGAGGGGTTTTATGGTCCAGGGGTAGGGCGCGGATAAAGCGGCAGATGGGACCATCTCGGACAAGTGGAAGGAGCCCGCTGTTCCCGTGCTAAAGCTTTCTTCACCCCTGTAATGTACAGCTTGATTCACTGTTCTGCAGACAGGCCATTCCTTTCCTTTTCTTGTACTCCTTCTCTTTGCCTTCCTGTTCGCGGTCCCCAGTGATTGAGGCACTGCAGAAAGCTAGAATCCACCTGTCACCAGATCTCAGCAGGTTGGCTTCTCCTCCCATACGGCTTCTCCCATTGGCTTCTCCTCCCATACGCATAAACTACAGGTTGAGGTTTCCTGAACACCCATGAAATGGACTGTTTTCCTCACAGAGGCATGCAGTTATTTCACCCAAGGTAATGTACCTGTCACCGATTCAGCCGCACTCATAGAGACTCTGAGCATGGCTCATGAATCTAAGCACCACAGGGAGGGGGGGAGGGGGGGGAGCTTTTGCTCAGCATCAGCTCTGCAAATTTCACCACAGCCTTGTGCACCCAGCATCCAGCTTCCATATATGTCTGCGATAACATAATGGGATAGGCACCCAGATCTGTGTCGTATGTGTGTGTGAGAGAGAGAGAGAGAGCACGTCAAAGCCAGCGCTTGATTTGAAACAATCTGGAGGAATATAGAAAAGACTGATGAATAATACCAGTAGATCCAACAGGAATAAAAAGATGATACTGATATTTCATCAGCTTCACTGTCTGTGTTTGTGTTTTTGTAAGTGGAAGAGCAGCTGAACAACATCCTAGGTGAAAAAACACAGGCTGCTTCTGTTCCTGAGCCCATATCCTACATTTTTCTTGTATTTAACCCCCCCCCCCCTCCCGAGGTCTAAATATTACTTTGTGTGAATTATGCACCAAAACAAGTCAAAAGTACTTTTTTTACATGACCATTTTCCAGTGTCTCTTAAATTAAAAAATTTCTCAGGCAGTCCTGAGACGGACTGAAGTGAAGCTGTAATAGATTGATCCCTGCGAGACCCAGTAGAGGGCGCTAGCAGTTTTATGAGTTTAGACACACACTGAGGAGCAAAATGAGCTGTAAAAAATGGTGTCCATGAAGACTTTTCCATTTTTGGTCACAGCTACATCCAGGGATATGGTACAAATATTATCACGATATTTAAAGACATTTTATAAGACAATATTTATGTGAACGCAGACATAATGCACTGCTAACAGATTCTGTTTAAAAAGTTCCTTTTCAAATCTCTCCTGTATTTACTACACTGAGGTTTATTTGAAATGTGCAGTTGATCAGTGTTCTTAAAAAAGCATATTTCTGTATCACGATAACTACATTTCTCACCATATGATAATATCATATTGCCCACCCCTCGATAAATCACTAAAACATTGGCGAAACTGATCTCTGTATAGAATGGATTACGTTTTTCCAGCTTTCAAGAGCAGTAGAGCTGCTGTAGTGCTGAATCCAGTGTGGGAAAAGTGAAAGCACCAGGTGTGGTGAAACCGCAACAGTGATCTTTCATCATTTTTTATTATTATTATTATTATTATTTTATTTTATTATTAAGTATATTTTGGTTAACTAAAGCTCTGATCTCTTGGTTTGGTTATTTAGGGTGTAAGAAAATATCGGTACACCTTAATGTCGTGATCTTCTGTTTTGCGATATTGTATCGATTCTCAAAAACAAAACAGTACTAATTTTTTATTAATATTTTACATGTAAAGATTTGCGGCAGTTGATGATTTTGTGTTGTATTTAAATCCCCAAACGCTAGATGGTAGACAGTGGTTCACTTCAGTCATTAGGTGCTTCTGCGTCAATGTAAGCAAGTACCGCACCACATTAGCATTAGCAAACCTAACTGCGTTAGTGTACATATTGTATCGCCAGATCCTTGCCAATACACAGCCCTATTGGTTATTGTGACGTAACACTAAGTTGTCCTGTAACAAGAAACATGTAAATAGGGCTGGGCAGTATGCAGATGTTTTATCACATTGTGTTAAATTTTGTGGATATCGTCAGTGCTTGAAGAGCACCAATTATCTGCACGTTGCATTACAGACAGTGTACTCAGTCTTATGTAATTTACTGGCGTGCAGCAAATTTTGAGTAAAAATCACGGTACTCAGTATGGGAGAGTATTTGGATAGCAAAAAATGAGTTGTAGTTTTATAGTTTCTAAAACATTTACGCTGTTGGTGCTTTTTTGTCTACATGATGAAATATTGTAAAAAAAAAATGTCTCATTTACATCGTGCCATTTTTTTCATATCGGCCAGCTCTAAATGTAAACGAGTCCACAAATGAAAACGTAATTTCCATTTTCAAACTGAGGAGTGAAGAGTAGGTTTGTAAACTTTACAAACTTTACATCGTCGCTGTCCCACACAAACCTCACCTTTTGACATAATATGAATCTGGCAATGGTTCTTTTACATTTTATCATGATTCCATGATAAGTGGACCAATAGAAGTTCTCCAAAAAAACGTAATAAAATAATAAAATATTTTACACTGTCCTGCACTGGAAGTTAAGAAGGATTTTGCGCGACAGTGACGACAATCTACATCAGTTCATGGTACTATGAAAAGAGAGCAAATCCATCAGCTGTGCGTAAATGTCTCCTACTGTTGTTGAGTTCTTTAGGACAAGGAAAGGATTTGTGGTGAAACCGTTGAACGTCTTGGGTTGCAGAACGCTTAAGATGCAGATGAGTGAATTATGTAAGCAGGGTTGAGCTACATTTTTCACCCAAGCAGAAGTGAAGCAGATTGCAAGTGAAAGTAGGATAAAGAAGTTCCACTCTGTTGTTTGGTTTCATAACAAGCCCAGATCCCAAATGGTATTCACGAGCAGCAGCTTTGTCTCTCTGTCCAGCCAAATTGGCCGTGATGACTGCTTGATTGTCTTCTAAAGTGATGGACTTTGACCTCG
Organism: Salminus brasiliensis; assembly: GCF_030463535.1. NCBI lineage: Eukaryota > Metazoa > Chordata > Actinopteri > Characiformes > Bryconidae > Salminus > Salminus brasiliensis. The sequence continues at coordinate 11,644,215 of NC_132885.1, read as the reverse complement.
TGTTTGTTTACTCTGATGCTGATTAAAAATAAATCTGCAGACACGTGCACATGCTGATAGGAGCACACATTCCTACACATTCATGAGTACCGCGATGTTACCCACCTCACTCTATACAGCTTGATATCTCGGAGGCACTGGAGGCCGAAAAGAGCATCTGGGCCTTTTTTTTTTTATTTTTTATTTATTTTTTTTTTTTTCCCCCTGTTTTCTGCCCCGCTCAGCCATTGGCCAATGGTGGATTCCCTGGGAGCCATTGTTCTGCTGGAGTCAGTGCAGCCATCTGCTCTTCCCTCGTTCATCAGTTTTCCAGCCTGCCCTTCCTTTCTGCCTATGCGTCGATACTGCCTGCCTCAGCCTGGTCTGGCCTACATGGCTCTGCCTCAGCAAGGTCAAAGGGTCATGGTTGCACGGGTCACTTTTTACACATTGCAGTTTGTACAGTGTCTATGATGTACGTAAGCGAACCCCAGACACCCAACATGTCTTCACTGATTGATTGTGGTTTAGAAATAAATGGTGTAAAATTTGATTTTAGATAAACAAGACAAGCTTCCTTTTATTAGTTGGTTTGCTAAAGTTCACACCAGAGCTCAGACTTACTAAGTCTAACCTGTTCCGATCAAATCGCTCTCTGGCATAGTTCCCTTGTGTGGTGCTCAGCTGCCCTGCCCTGCTAAGATGGTTTCAGATGGTCTAAGCTGGTCCTTGGTGGTTGAAAAGCTTATCATCCAGGGGTAAACACCCTTCACTGTTATGTTGGTTGACCAGCTTAGCTTTTGACCAGCATATCGCATGTGTTCATTAGCATGACTTACTTGAGCAAACTAGTTGTCAAGCTGGTCAACCAGCTTAGTCATGATGGTCGACTGGTGTGGTTGGGCTCTTAACACCTCGTAACAGTGGTACTATCAACTACAAGCAAGCCAGAGTCATTACGGGCAAGTCTGTCCACTTGAAGGCCATCTTTGCAATGCTGCCCGGCAGCTATTTCCAGTCACGTGAGATCAGGCTCCCATGTCTATGTATGGGAAGAACCCAAAATACTCAAAACTTAAGGTCAAAGGGGGGGGGTTACCCTAAAGGTGCATTAAAGGTGCATTGACCCTCCTCTGCTCGCAGCTTAACCAGACAGCTGTGGGTCTTTATCAGGTAACAGTGCGATGTTGAACATTTGTGAGTCTCTGAATAAGCAGTCTGCCCCATGTTCAATTTAGTCATTAAAGTTTTTTTTTATCTAATTAACTTTTGCAATTATTTCAACATCAAAATAAGTTGGGATGTGCACTTATGGATGTGCATTCCTAATACTGCATTTGTCTGGACATCATATTTGATATAAGAAAAAAATAATAATCTGAAGCCAGTGAGCTGCATGGTCAATGCAACACAACTGCAATGCTTATAGTCTTTCATTTGCGTCATTAAAAACCTTCTAATAGCGGATAGCTAACAAGACTACGTCAGTTTCTCAGTTCACTGGAACAGACGGTCTGTATCTCCCAGCACTACTACAGACAATGCAGAGTCAGAAAGTGCTTGTTTAATGCATGTTTGTACCAGCGAAGACTGGCCGCGTTGGCTTTAGTAGGCATTTTCTCTGCTTGTCCAAGTTATTTGCCTGTCCTTAACAATCAAATGCAATCACAGACCGCACAGGTTGCCCTCATTCGCAGCAGAAACGGAGAGTGACTACAGTAGACGGCAGCACGGTTATGTGGGACAGCAGATAGGCTTTCAGGAGTGACATGGAATGAATAATTGATTACAAAACTGCTATTCGCTGGACGCTGGCTGGTCTAGTCACCTCAGGCTTTTGTATTGTATGGTAGAGGACATGCACAAATGGAAAAAATTGAGTTGCCGGGTTTATCTTTCAAGTGATGGCTTGTGTGTCTCTATTATATGGAAGGTCAGGAAGGTTTGGTCAGATTGGCCTGTAGTTTAATTTATTTATTTATATATTTTTTAAAATTCCGTCTGTGTCGTTAAAAGAGCAGACATCTTGAACCTCCGCGTCCCATTTGTCCTTCTCTGTAGCTGCTCCAACTGCTCACAGCTCCTGTTTGGTATTTGATGGATGAGTCAGGGTTTTTTTTTCCTCCTTTTTTTTACGCTTGATTCCCGCTGTAGGACACAGGAGGCGACAGTCAGCCTGAGAGCTGTTGAAATCGAGTTTGTTTTTTATCGACACGGTCTGTGTTACAAAACCACTCTACCGGGGCCAGTTATGTCCCGTGTCATGGTTGCCCGATCCTGTGATTCCCTGCTGCCCTATTTGAAGAGAGACAGAGAGGGAGAGAGGATTGTTGACATTCCTGCGTTGGCCACCTGGACGGGATCTGTGGAATGCTACTGTAGCGTTAATAATGGCGTGATCACTGGGAGTCAGGTGCACCTGGAACCTGTGGATCCAAAAAAAAGCACAGCGAAACAACAGAAGTAAAAGAGCGTTAAGTGCACGACCTGGCAGGTGCAGGCTGGTTTCGGGAGCCTACATGGGCGCTTTGTTTACTCGATGGGAACATTTTAATTTGATCTGTGTTTTTTAAGGCAGGATTGACTGCTTTCCCCACAGAGCGATATCGTGTTTACAGCAGCCTTCGAACACTTCCACTGTTTTAGCAACATGCAGTAAGTGGGTGGTATCAGGTTATAAGCCCCGTTTTTGGACTGACTTTACATTCAACTGACGTTAAGTAGAAGTAGAAGTTGCAGGTTGACAGGGAGGGGAGTTGCAAGGCTGAGCTGCGAGCCTTTGCGAAAAGAGGGGCGTTTTCTTGTTGACGTCTCTTTCCACAGATTCATCCAGTAGCCAACAAGAAGACCATCTGTCACTCCAGTTGATGTCTCTCGCACTGTTGCAGCACCTGCTTTATCTGGCTTCTCTTCTCTTTCAGATGAGAAAACCTCTCTCACTTATCAAAGCATGCCTGCTTCTCATATTCATATATATATATATATATGTGGTTGGTGTGGCACAACAGATAACACCACTACCTGCCAGTATGCTACCACACCACGTGGAATACTGGGGTTCGATTCCCGGTCTGGGTGACTATGCTGCGCTACACCAATAAGAGTCCTTGGGCAAGACTCCTAACACTACACTGACCCACCTCTGTGATACGAGGAACCTTGTAAGTCGCTCTGGATAAGAGCGTCAGCTAAATGCCATAAATGTAAATGTAAATGTATATATACTGCCTGTCAAAAGACAGATCGACTGTTAGATTTCTAGTTGCTTTTCAGTTAAATACAGAGAACACTGGTGTAAATGTACACATATAGAGGCCTGTCACATAATATATTTTTTGGGGGGGCATATATTGTCCCATAAATCGCAATATACAATATTATTAATCACTTGTTTTAAGACCATTTTATGCCACTGATATAAGGATATAAAGGCATAAAATTAAAGTTAAAATTATAAAAGTAATTATTAAAAGAAAATGCATGCGATTGTATTTCATTTAATTAATATCCATAATAATAAAAAAAAGAAATGCATTTAAATTAAGTCAATAAACCAGCATGTTTATGGGCTCAGCCTGATGCTGTTACCCTTTCATGCTCCTGTACCCTTTCATGCTCCTGTACCCGTGTCTGCTGCTGTCTGGAGCACATATTGAAGCTCTTTTGACCAGGAAGTGGCTTAAACTCTTGAAAGGTGTGGTGTATGTCAGGTAATGGAGGTCAGGTTATGAAAGTCCAAAAATATACAGATTTTAATAACTGTTCCATTATAGCAAACGTACGGACAAATTCCTTTGTTTTAACCACTTGCTTTGATGGGAGGAGTGACTCCCGGTCAGAAGCAGGGATGTCTGTGTTTTTTTCTCGTTAATGCTGCGCTGATGTCCGTCCATTCATTCTTTTGTACCGAGTAGATTTGCCGCTTGGCAGCACTCTCTCTGTCTCGCCAACCTCATGTCTCATGTTTCAGGAAACGGCTCCAGTTTTGGAGCGCTGTGTGATAATGTAATGTACACTGATCTGTAATAAACACTGGCAGTTGAAGTGAGGCGTGCTGTGGACGTGCAGAGGGTTGCTGTTTTTACTGATTTGTTGTCACCTGCGTTGCTGAGGCCGGAGTTTGTTGATCTATTTACGGCATGGAGATGGCTTTACCCCCCCCCCCCCTCCTCTTCCCCTTTGTGTTTTGTCAGCATGTTCTCTCTCTCTCTCTCTCTTGCTCTCTCTCGCTCTCTCTCGTTCTCCACTCAGCAGGGTGAATATGATGCAGCAGATGCGTCTCATCTTTGGTTGATTTAGTCTGCTGTGCTCTCTGCGTCTTCTGCTCCCGCTCTGTGGCTCTGCGGGATAGAGTGAGATCTGGAACTCTTATGAACTTTAATATGGAAAAATAAATATATGTTTTGAAGTAATAATTTAGGTTTATTCTGGAGTAATTAGCACTACAATCCTCTGTCCAATGCTGTGATTTATTAGTTTGTTAGTGTTTCCTGGGTGTTTGGTGGTTTGGTGGTTTACTCACAGTGCTGCTCACTGACAGCTGCAGTCGATTTTTATTTCAGAAAAATTAAATAAATTATTTTATGATTCACAGGCAGCAGCTGTCTGAGACCTATAATAGCAACTCTGTCTGTGTGTCTCTCTCTCTCTCTCTCTCTCTCTCTCTCTCTCTCATTGCTACTCTTGTCACTCTCGTGCATTCTCTCTCACCCATTCTTATTCTTCTCTTCCTTTCTTTTTCCTGTTCTTTTTTTTTCTTCTTTTCCCTCATCTCGCTCTCTGTCTCACTCTTGCTCTTCTTTTCCTTGCTTTTTTGTTCCTGTTTCTCTCTCTCTCAACCCCAAACCCCCCCCCAAACTGTCTCGCATGTTCTCATCTCTTCATCTGAGTGACAGCTCATGCCGGCAGCACTGTAAATCAGTCTCTGTCTCTCCCCCTCTCCCTCTCTCTCTCTCTCGCCCTCTCTTCGTTAGCACCTCCGTCAAGCCTTCTTCGACATTTTGCACAGCCTGTGTCTCTCTCTCTCTCTCTCTCTCTCTCTCTCTCTCTCTCTCTCTCTCTCTCTCTCTCTCTCTCTCTCTCTCACCCTCGTGGTGTCGAGGGCCGGGTCTAAAATAAGAGCCTGTAAAAGCATTACCGGTCCACTTCAGTTCCTCTCACTCTCCTCTGATCAGGCACCTTTTAATTAGTGGTCTTCAGGTTCTGATCAGTTTGAGACCAGATGTGGGCTGAGGTTTATTTATTTATTCTTTTTTTTCCAGTCTGTGCCTCCTTGTCTGTCTCTGTGGAAGCTCATTACCTTATTTGGCCATTTCGGCCCTTAACCTTCCACAGCACCCCTTCTTTCTTCCTTCAAAAAAAAAAAGAATAGAAGAGTAGAATATCTTGGGTATGAGAGAAGTGGCTCATTAAACTGTTTGCTTTTGTATTTATTTACTCTGCAGGAGAAGCGTAGGATGTGTAGAGGGGATAATGCAGCAGCAGAGCCATCGCCAGGAATGGATCGGCTCGGTCTCTCTGGACCTAATGCAGCCCGTTTCAGTCTGATGTTGTAATTCTTCACTTTGCTCTTTAAATTAATGCCATTTCTTGCTTGCTTTAGACCGCTCCTGCTAAACGCTGAGACTAAGGCCACTTAGCTCCTGCCGTCATGTTTTTAATGAGGCTGCAGTGCCGTTGCAGAGTCTGCAAAGAGGTACATTTATTTATTTATTCATTTATTTGTTTGCCCAGTTTTTCTGCCCGGTTTTGGATAGCCAATTACCCAACCTATTCATTGATACTCTTCACCCTATCACATGTCTTGCTCCTGACACTGGGAGGGTGAGGACTGGCTCATAGGGCCTTCTCTGACACATGCACAACCAGCCACCATCTCTTTTTGAGCTACAGGCAACCACCGCTTTTGGAGGAAAGTGCTGGGCTCTGATGCATCGGATAGCAGACGCCTGTGTCTGCCAGCATTATACTGAAGTAGGGGAGAGAGGCATCTACCTACCCGGAGAGAGCAAGGCCCTGCTGCTGCCTGCAGATCGCATTAATATCTGTTAGTATCTGTTTTTTATATTAGAAGCAGTGATCAGCTGAGAACACAGACGTTCATAATCAACTTGTCCCACATTCTGCGTCATTTAACACACTCTCAGCTCCAGTCTCTTTGGCAGCTGTTCGGTTGGTAGGTTTCTTTTTATTCATGTTTTGTTTGAAGTCTCATGGAAATCGGGAACCCAATATTAAATAGAGTCATGAGATGAGTGTATCCTTACACCCCTACCAAGTAGTCCGACATGTTCAGTGAAAGACTATAGCAGTTATAGATATCATAATTGCAGAGCTAGAGATGCTTAATGCTTTTAAATGAAATACTGGGCTGTAGACATTTGTATAAATGTGTAGAAATGAATGTAGATCCAGGTGGATTTTGTACATATTCCAACATTTATAACGTATTTATGTATCTGCTTTAGCAGATAATCAGCATCAATGTTTTTAAACCACCTTCTGGGTGTGACAATTAGTGCGGCCTAAACCAAAGTTGAGTGTGAGGTGCTCAAAATCAAGAGAGACTGATGTATGGAGTGACCTGCATACTGAAGGACATTCATCAGCCAGCTACCAGCCTTGGTTTGGGAAGGTGGTTCCTCAGTGCCCCAGAAACTTTGATAAGACTGACTGCTTAAAATGTAGCACTGAATGCTCCAAGATGGTGCAGCCATCCAAGTCTGAGCCATATCATTGGGAAATCGCTGGTTTGATCCTTGGTATTGACAGAGCCTGCCTGGCTGGATAGGATGGCCCTCTCTTTCCCCCATTTCTTGGTGTAATGCTAGCCAGCATAGTAGCATAACTGGTAGTCAGTGCTCTTCTCCAAGTGTGTTTAGCTGCCCTGTGATGTCCAGCCCTTCGCACAGTTTACTTGTAATCATGGGGGGCTTGTCGGATACTATGATTAATGCCTTTTATTAATTATAATGCCATATAATTTTATAAATGAATATAGTCTTTAAAACAAAATCCTCTCCTGATCTGAAAGCTGCTGGAGTGTTTGTGGCATTGGATGGCATGTGGCTGAGATAGAGATGTCTCCATTATGATCTTCACATAATGGCTCTACACCCCCTCCCCTCCCCCTCCAGAGTGCAATTAAGTTCAAGGTCCAGTGCAGCTCTGAAGCTGTAAAGTCTGCGGCAGGGTTAAACCGGGACGACAGCTTGGTTGGAATGGTCGGAAACGGCTGGATGATGTTGATGATACCCGCTGGGATGGGATTTAGCCGCCCGGGTCTTCCTTGTTTTCTTTAACCGTTGGCTGCTTTGTTTGGGATTAGAAGGTGGTGATCTGCGGCTGTGTTAATACCTCATGTATGTGGAGCTCTGGGGCTGTGTGTGTACGCAGTGCTTACAGCGCCAAGGCATGGATCAGCACGTGCTCCTGCACATACACCTCACCCGGGCATGTTCCTAATGCTGAAACAGAAAGCTGTGTCAGAGAACAAAAGCAGAACCACATTCAGGTTTAGCCACTCTGAGAGGAATATTTCCACAACAATGGGCAAGAGGAGCTGCGTTTGTGTGTGGGAGAGTGTGTGAGAAAGGAAGGTGTGAGTGTTTGCATGGAAATGCATGCTCCAAGCTCTGTGAGAGGAGTGTGCTGTTAATTATTGAGGGTGCAAGTTTCTTTAACAACATAAATATGCAGTTTTTCTGTTGGATGACCAAGATTCTTGTGTGGTGTCATTTCTTTTTTTATTTTAATATTCATGGCCTGCTGAATACGGCGCGAATGTGTGTGAGAAGTACAATGAAAAATGTAATGAGCCTTTGTGTGTGTAATTTCCATTGAAATACAGCCCAGCTTCAGTTGCTATTGAGAGCTGATTCAGAAGCTTTAGTTAACGAACACTTTTCTTTTCTGTTTGACAGTGATATTTCCTTTTTGCTTTCTTTCAGAGACCTCAGTCGCAGACCTGCTTCTGAGCTATATACTCCCGCTTTAAAGTTTCTAAGGTTTTTTTTTTTTTGATCTCCTTTTCTCTAGTCCATGAAGGGAACAGAGTCTGCAGGTGTTTGTTCCCTGTAAACCTCCGGCCTGATTTCTGAAACAAAGACTGCAGCCTAATTAGTCGAGTCAGGCAATTTAGAATTGGAGCGAATACAAGGCTGCATGCCGTGACGTGATGAGTACACTTTGCATGTGCGTTTCTCAAAGTCGGGGTTGCAGTTGAGGTAGGACATTACTGGCATCTGAAGGCTCTTCTTTAGCGCTCCGTCACGCCATTAGGGCCGCTGTAGTGGTGATGTGACCGATGTGACGCTTCAGCATCTTGACACTTTTTGCTGTATGTTGTGCACAGTGCCTGAATAAATCTTGGCAGCATTTGAACGCTCCTATGAAACGGGACAGACTACAGTGACGTAACAGCAGAGAAGGTTTAGCTTTTAAATGTGTTGTTTAAAATGTTTTAAATGTGTGTAAAAGTTTACTGGGTTCCCGTGGTTCCTGGGTGGCGCAACAGTCTAAGAGTTGTTATTCATATGGTTGATATTCAGTGATGCTACAGCCATATGTGGCTGGGAGTCCAAAAGAGCACGATAGTCATAATCCAGGTGGGTACGAAGGCCCTTTATTTCCCCTAACTCTCAGTGTTATGCTAAATGTTATATAAATGTGGGTGTCCGTTAGCTGATGTGAAGAACTGGCAGTTGGCGTTCTTTTCTGAGCGCTGTCCTCCAGCTGGCTGGACATGGCGTGTTTATGGCAGTTCGAAAAGACTGGTTTGTGAGTCTTGGGGGAAGCACAGACTAGCTTTCACCATGTAGGAAAGCACTGCAGTTTACATTGCTGCCATTCTTTCAGTTAATAATCAAATCCTGGTGTTTTAACCACACACACACTTGCGTTTATTTGTACCCCTCCTTTTCCCCAAGTTTGTGCAGGACCCCTGCTTGATTTCTATCTGACGCACAGACCGAGTCAGAGGTCCGAGTTAAAAACCGATCACCTTCACCAAAGAGCTGTGCCAAAATTCAAAGGTCAGGGTGTTTTTGAGTCTTTTTGCATGCATCTGTGTGTGATTCTGTTTTGCTGCTGCTGCTGCTGCACTTGACTCAGGTTTTATCTCTTTGACCTTTGGTGACAAAGAGGGCTTGTTTATTATCTTAACAGCATCTGGACGTGGGTCGGGTCTGCAGATTGAAATGTAAACAGGGCAGTTGCTCTGACTCTCTGACTGGGGCAGCACAGCTGTGGCTACTGATTTGTAGGATAGATGAGGTGTGTAAGTTTGGCAAGCTCTTGTGCGCTCTCTCTCTCTCTCTCTCTCTCTCTCTCTCTCTCTCTCTCTCTCTCTACTGCTGTGAACTTTCACAAGACACCGTCTGTCCTCTGACGCATCGCTCCTGAGTGAGTTCAGTGTCCTCTGACCTTGTCACGCTGTCCGCTGTCTCCCATCTCCCTGCTGACTGGGATCCCATCACCATGTCCACTCTCACTGCTGCCTGAAGGGTCTTCTTGATTTGAGTGGCATTTCTTTGAGCGGCATATTTTTCCTGAATGTCTTGCGTGACATTTCAGGGTTTAACACTCACACAGTGGGTTGGAGCTCTCACTGGGACTTATAAAACTAATGAATTGTTATTATTGACATGTTCTAAATCATGTACGTATAAAATATATAAAGCAGGACTAAATCTAACTGGCTCAGCATTGCAGAGAAATAGAGGAGTGGTTCCTGCAGTAAGTGCTGTAAAAATGACTCAGGATCTTTGGGTGCAGTAGTCAAGTACCACCTGAACAGTTGATATTTTAGAGTTTGGTAAATAGCTCATCAGTTATTAGTTAAAAAATAAAAATAAATGCATAAATAAATAAAAAATAAAAAAATCATGCATCAATGGCCATAAACATTGTGATATAATATTTGTACCATATTGCCCAGCCTATTCATCACCTATCAAATATTTATCAGATTACACTCTGCTCTGCTTAGCTAGTTTGTATAGACTAGGATCCAAAAGGATACATGGAGACCACAATACTCTGCACTACACTTCGCCCAAGTACTCTCAGAAGAGGTGGGTCTTCAGTCTGCGTTTGAAGACAGTGAGCGACTCTGCTGTTCGGACACCCAGGGGGAGTTCATTCTACCACTTTGGCGCCAGGACAGAGAAAAGCCTGGATGCTAGTCTTCTGTGGGTCTTAAAGGATGTCTTAAGGGATGGAAGGTCATTGCTGACTGTTGATTTAGCAAGGGTTTAAACTAAATATCTTTTTCTTAGCAGCGTCTTAGCAGCTAAGTACCCCCCAGTAAGGTATCAGTTTTGCAGTGCCGACCCCCCGCCCCGGAGCCTGTTTCCCTGATGTCTGTGTTCTGATACTCTGTGACTTTTACTGCTCCCTTGGAAAAAGAGTGTCAGTGAGTCTGCTTTGTAGTCGTGGTTGATGTGTCTGCGCTGAAGGATAGCCTTACATGCTCCTGTTGCACTTTTGCCTGACTAATGAGTGACTGCACTCTGTGGAGTTCTCCTAATGAGAAGCCGAGCTGGAGCTTCCCTCATTGAAAGCCTTAATTCGGTTTTGTCTGCAGCTTGTTAAGCATAAAGTGTCTGAATTAGCAGTGTGTGGGCCTCAATGAGGAACAGTGTGCTCCTGTGTTACAGTCCCTTGTTTGGGCGTTGTCAGTTAGGTGGAAATATGGGCTCAGTGATGAGGCTTTAATTGGGGTATTGAATGTGCAGAATGTGCAGAAACACAAAAGCTCCTTTGTGATGCGAGATCGGGGGGCCGTCTATGGCCCTGCATGCAGTAAAGATGCAACAGTATTTAAACAAACAGTTCGTTTCTAATCTTTCAACAGCAGATTTCGACGCATTGCACACTGCTCAAATCCTTACAGGTTCTAGGTAATTCTGAAGGTGCTTCCAAAATTTGGAGAGGGCACAAGTGGGGTCAAATCAAATTTTTGTATTTGTATATCACTTTTTATTACCTGATGTCGCAAAGCAGCTTTACAGAAATGTGGAAATACAAGACAAAGGTAAGAGTGGCAAATCTGAAGGACGAAATCTTGGGAGGAACAAAGGCTCACAACGGGGACCCATCCTCCTCTGGTCAAAACCACTAATAAGTTTCTGATAATTGGTAAAAAGTCACCTTAACACCACATAAGTTATGCTATGCGCAGATGTACTGATATAATGCTAGATATGCTGAGTGTGCAGTAGTAAATAGTAATGCTGAATCAGTCCCAGCATATATCCAGATGTTGCTACACCAAGATGAAGCAGAGGTGTGGTTTGAAACTGTTGGGTTTAGCAAATGCCTGGAATAGAAGGTAGGTAACTGGTCTTGTGCTGGTAGCAGGTTTTCCATTAGCGTCAGGCTAGGCAGGTGGGCTGTCGTTAATTGGGAAAAGAATAAAGAGGTGGGATTAGCTGGTGACTCCGGCAGATCTGATTGTAACAGCCTAACTAAAACTAGAATAGAGCCAGAAGGTAGAATAGAGCCAGAAGGTAGCACAGACATGAGGGCAACCAGGAACATTGATATCCAAGTTGCATGCCAGCGGTGGGACGACAGCCCGGACATCTCAGTTCACCACAATTCTCTAATGTCTAAAACATTAATTATGTTGAAATATAGACTTGGTAGTTTTAGGTCCTGGTGGCTGTTATTTTCCATATTTCTTATGTCCAAGCGTTGTTCTGCTTCCTCTGTGGGTAAAAGTTTTGTCATTTAAAACCTAATACATGCAGAGATTTGAAATGAGGAATCGTAAGACACTGAAACACACTCTCCCAAATTCTAAAAACTCTCAATAGATAATACCTACCCTCAACTAAACATCCCCTAAACCTGCCATGCAAATGAAGACCGTGCGAATGACAGACGGAGAGAAGTTCACTTAAGGTCTCAGAACAAGCATAAACCATCTTCATTATAAAGATTGCTCAGCGTGTGTCTCCCTCTGGCTAAGCAGCGATGCAGGCACGTGCCATATGCGAGACGAGGCCGTAAATGAACAGAGTCCAGGGTTGTTTTGGAGACCGTTTCTCTATTGTGATGAATGATTCACAGTTCTGTGAAATTGAATAGAAGAAGGTCCAAGTCGGGGCTCACCTGGTTAAGCTCCAGGTTTAGTAGGTGGGTTTGTGTTGGGATATCACCAGACTGTGCTGGGCTGGAGTTCTAGAGCTCCGATGGAGTAGAGGCCTATAAAGAAATTCATTCAGTGGCGGTCGCATAGTTCATATCTGCCAGGTTCAGTAGTATCATGTGGAGATGACTGTCAACAGAGACGCGTTTCCAGTGTTTGTGAGAAGACATACCTTTTACCAAATTGTCATTCCTATACTGCACAGAAAAGCCTCTTTATCTCCCGTCACAGAGTGCATCATGCAGCTTCAGACGTTTTTACCTCACACTCTGAGATTGCAGGATTTCGGTTTCCAGCTGAGGCTGTTTGCTAGGGAGAAGGTATTACGGAGAACTCTGCAGTGCAAAATATGAAACACTTTGATCTTGAGGACAGATGTAGAGTGTTGCTGCAGTAAACCCGCCGAACTCTGCAGCGTCGCTTAGTTCACCCCCACCCCCCAAAAAAAACCTGCAGTGAAGTGATCTCTAGGAGGGACGTCCTGATCAGCTCTTAAAGTTTGAAATCTCAGAAGATCAAGGTATATGTTAACGCTGTACTAAAGCCCAATTAAATTTCAGTCTTTTCCATTTCAGCATGTCACTGAAGCACCTTCTTGTTTCTAGACTCATTGTCCATTACATCTCCTCCACTTACCATATAGGAGCACCGTGTAGTTCTGTAATCCCAGACTGTGGTCCATATGTTTCTCTGCATACCATGACCTCCATTCGAAGGTCAGGACCCAACCGGACCACCACAGAACCACTATAAATTGAGTGGTGGGTCATTCTCAGCACTACAGAGACACTGACATTGTGGTGGCGTGTTAGAGAGTGCTGGCTGGCGTGACTGGGAATAGTCCACCAACCAGAAATATCCAGTCAGCAGCTTCCTGTGGACAGCGCCATGTGAGCGTTGATGAAGGACTAGAGGATGACTAACAGAAACTGTGCTACAACAGATGAGCTTCTGTCTCTGACATCAGCACAAAAATAATGCCTGCTCTGTGGTGGTCCTGTGGGGGATCCTGACCATTGAAGAACTGGGTGAAAAGGGTATGCAGAGAAAGCAGTTAAACTAGACACAGGTAAAATTGGAGCGATTCCTGTTTGGTTGAATGGGGTGTGTTTTTTAGATTTTGATTAAAACCTGCAAGAAGGTAGATCTCAAATAGGAAGTACCCCAGTACTAAATTGTGAAGTGATATTTTTTTTTTTTTTACTGTAGTTTTGTACAGTAAGTGGTTTCTAAGTGTATCAGAATGGTCTGTCACATTGGATCAGTCATCTACAAAAAAATAAACAGGTCAGTATTCCCAGATAGGATCGCCATAAAAAGGATGTTCCCGACTCTCCAGCCCTGTTCCAGAACTCTTGCAGCTGAATGTTCTCCAGTACAGTCTGAACCCTGTGGACTGTGCTGCTGGCCCTCCAGGAATATTCTCTGCATGGACTTGTCCAGTAGTCACCCAGGAACTGTCTACTGTTTGTGATTGCTGCAGCAGGCGAGAGTGAGGTTGTGTAATCTTGCTCTAAGCAGGGACAGTTCAGCACTGAAGAGGATAAATAAAGCAAACGGATGTGCTCAGCCTTGAGTCAGAGCGCGATAGGTGGCCTGGTGAACAAGCTGCTGCTGAGTATAGGCCCGAGTAGACCGACCGGACAAACGCAAGTCTGCAAACCAAGTCTTTTCAGGAAATTAATTGGGAAATTAAGAGAAGTTTGAGGGATTGAGGAGAGAATTTCAGATTTTCCCAGCAGTTAAACACAAGTATGGCGCACCAACTAAACGCTTGTGTGTGTTTTTGTGTTCATGTGGTTCGTGTGCTCTGGCCTTTAGCCAGCGCAAGCAGAAGCTGAGGATGAGACCCTGTGGACCCAGTGGTGGCCGCAGCGGGTCTGCTGCTGTCTGAGGGAATCAGTAACGAGCTCGGTGCTGTGCTCTTGCTGGCCCTAAGGGCCCCAGCTCCTGCAACAGCATACACTGCAAAACACTGCAAAAATAAAAGGGACATTATTAAAGTGGAGATAGCTAATGGACTAAAACAATGGCCTACCAATATTGCTGTTGTTTGACTACACCTTTATCTCCTTACAGTTGCACTTGTCAAGGTTTGGGGTATATTAGGCAGCAAGTGAACAGTCATTGTTCTTGAAGGTGACATTTTGGAAGCAGGAAAAATTAGGAAGCATGAGAATCTCAACAGCTTCGACATGGGCCGCACTGTGATGACTAGATGACTGGGTATCGGAGTATCTCAAAAACGGCAGGTCTTGTGTGATATTCCTGTTATGCAGTGGTCAGTACTGTCCCAAAAGTGGTCCATGGAAGGACAACCGGCAACTCTGGCACAAATGACTACTGGATAAATCTGATGCTGGCTATGATTGGTGTTGGAACATATTGTGCAGCACGGCTTGATGCATATGGGTCTGTGTAACCACTGACTGGTCAGAATACCTATGCTGACCCATGTCCACTGCCAACATGCGCCTACAATGACAAATGAGCATCAGAACTGCACCATAGAGCAATAAAAGTGACTTGAACTTCTCCAGATCTCAGTCAGATTACTGCACCCCCCCCCCCCCCCCCCATACAGGTCTAATACTGTAGGACACCTTCAGAGGTCTTGTGGAATCCATGCCTTGATGGGTTAGAGCTGTTTAAGCATCACATGGCGCGAATATGATTTACACTTTTATGCAATATAATAATGTTTTAATGTTATGGTTGATTTAAATAAAAAAGAAATTGACGTTTTGATACATTTTTGTAACTGCTTTGTAACTGATGTCCAGCCTGAGCGACCCCTGCATTAAAACATGCTTGTAGTCTCTCACTGGGAGGCTTGCAGCCCAGCAGAGGATGATGGGATTTAGCACTCTGCTAAGCTCCTTCCTCTATTGTATTCTTGACATGTATGTTCTTTGGTTCTGCAAGGCAACAGCGGGCTGTGGTCTTAATTCAGGCCTGGTACGGTGCGTGTCCTCTGCTCAGTCCGTCATCCTTACAGGCAGATTAGACCTAAGCACTCCTTATTGCTGCCCACCCTTTCTTGCAGACCCCGCAGACCAGTTCTCAGCTCTTTGTTTGTTTTTCTTTGTATAATTATTAATTGAGCCTTTCAATTTGCCCTACACACTTTTTTTTTTTCACCATTTTGGTTGCTGTTGCTCTCGAGCTTGTTGTTTTTGTGTGTTGTGCTGTCATTAGTGATGGGGGCCATTAATAATAATGGGGCCTAGCCGTCATGATGCGGCACAATTCTGTTTCTCTGTCTTTCTCTCCCTCAGATATTTGTCGTACCCGGTGATCTCGCTCCCGCTGGGCGAGTGAGTAGACTCCGCTGTTCTGCTTACACACAAATCAATGACAATTTAGCTTTCTGCAAAGATCACAGTGACTGCGGCGGAATGGAGAGAATGGACCGCCTGTTGCCTCCGGTATTTCGCTGTGTTTATTTATGAAGGACGGGTGGAATCGGAATCGACTCGCTGCGGCAAAATCAAAGATGTCAGGCTATGTCGAAGGGAAGCTTTCGCCCGTATCCTCTGAATAAAACTGTCCACCCATGCCATGTTTACACCACATGCTATACTGTAGATTCTCTGTGATGGTGGGCTAGCATGTGTTTTCATCCCCTTTCATGAAATATGCAGGTCCTGTGAGCATCTTCTGCACATGCAGTACTGTAGTGACTCACTGCTCCTTTAATCCAAAAATAGCTTTAATTAAGCAATCTGCCCAGAATTAAGCTCATCTCTCCACATGCTGCTCACTAAAATAAAGAATTAACTAAAGAAACGGATTTCTAATTAAAAGAAAATATTGGTTGAAGCAACCGTCTCCTCCTAAATTAAGAGTTATTTTTAGCCTATTTGTCTTTTTTGCTCTTTTATTATGCATGGGCACACGAATAAGAACTGTACCTCCACCAGTAGCCCACCGGTTTATCCACCCCTCCCATTATATCTGCTCCACTTACTATGTAGGAACACTTTGTAGTTCTATAAGTACAGACTGTAGTCCATACGTTTCTCTGCATACTCTGTTAGCCTACTTTCACCCTGTTCTTCCATGTTCAGGACTCCACAGGACCACCACAGAGCAGGTAGCATTTGGGTGATGGGTCATTCTCAGCACTGCAGTGATGCTGGCTGACATGTGTTTGTGTGTGTTGCGCTGGTACGAGTGGATCAGACACAGCAGTGCTGCTGGAGTTTTTAAACACTGTGTCCGCTCACTCTCTGATCTGTAGCTGCACAGTTTGTGACTGGATGCTGCCGGCTGGCTATTTCTGGTTGGTGGACTATTCACAGTCCAGCAGTGACACTGAGGTGTTTAACCACTCCAGCAGCACTGCTGTGTCTGATCCACTCATACCAACACGCACCACCGTGTCCGTTTTACTACAGTGCTGAGAATGACCCACCACCCCAATAATGCACCACCCCAATAATACTCCCTGTGGGGTCCTGACCATTGAAGAACAGGGTGAAAGGAGGCTAACAAAGTATGCAATTTTAGAATGTAGCCCAGAGAGGAGAGCCTGCTTAATACCGAGCTTCAGTTCTCTGGTCATGCCAGTGGTCCTCTTAAGTCTGTCCATGCCAGTGTGTGCGAGTCTGCTAGAAAATCCCAGCTGGGGAGGAGGCCTCTGCTAAATGTCAAAGAGATTCAGAGCTGTGAGTTTTTGGGGGCATGCTCAGCCAGCAGCTGTCAAATAAATCAGAGTTTTTTCATCAACAACTTCCAAGATTCTGGTCATATAAAAGCAGAGAGAAGTATTTTTGGTTCATGTTAGAAAAAATCAAAAGTGATCAGTTGGAGAGGGGGCTTGGGGGTCTGACGCGTTTGGCTGGAGTGGTGCGCCTGCCATGCTGTCAGCTGGAGCAGTACCTCTTGTTGAACTGCGATCTTTTTGCCCAGAGTTGACAGGATCCTGGATAAAGAACCTAACTCGACTCAGGTGCCAGTGGAGGCTCTTTAAAGATTTCAGAACCTTGCTGGCATTCATCTCTACCTTTGCTCTCAGTTTTCATCTGTCTGTCTTCATCTCTCTCTCTCTTTTTCTTTCTCTCTCTCGTTCCCTCTCTCTCTCTCTCTCTCTCTCTCTCTCTCTCTCTCTCTCTCTCTCTCTCTCTCTCTCTCGCGCTCTCTCTCTTTTCTCTCTCTTTTCTCTCTCTCTCTCTCTCTCTCTCTCTCTCAGGCAGATGCCATGTACACAATTAAAAAAACAAAACAAAGAGGTTGTTAGCTTGAGTTCATGACTCCAATTGGTATAGAACATTTTATAGTGTGTTGAGAACCTTGTGGATGTTCTTGTAACTAGTGCTGGGCGAGTGTTTTTCTTTGGTACAAGCTGTTTGAAGTTTCTCAGTTTACCAGTTCCTCTCCATGCTGCAGAATGGACTGAGCAGAGTCATATAGGGGACAGAACATGAACACACAATGGACAACATATTAATGCCAAAAAAATCCTTTTAAAGGTTTTGAATGTTGATTTCCATTAACTCTCCATTTAATGCCCAGCCCTACTTGAAACTTGGTTTGAAATAAAAAAGGTTCTAATGGGTACCTACATTGGTTCTTCCCTGGCAATGGTTTTCACCCTTCAGTCTGGAGCAGGGAAAACACATTTGAAGGACAGTGATACTCCAGAACCTTTTTTTAAATTAATTTTCTTTAATTGTAAGTGCACTTTACATCTCACATTCATTGTCAGAAGCTTTGGTTGCTGATCCGCATCAGCTGACCATTCCAGCCTCCCAAGCACCCCAAGAAACATCCAAACGTCTCGCCTCGTGATGTCTTCTGCCCCTCTTTCATCCTGGCATTTGGGCAGAGCAGGTCAGATCAAATCAAAATCTATGAGCTGTCAGAGATCCGAATCTTGCTCCCTCAGGGAAATGGAGCGGGCTCTGGACGATGAGCTAAAATGAAAGCGTCCCCTCATCCTGTGTACCATCTTTCGGAGTCATTTGTCGTTTGTATTTGTCCTTCGGTTAATTATCAGGCCAGCTGACGTGCTCACGAACGCCGAGCTGTGGGATGCCGTCTCTAAGTGGCCGAGACGCCGCTTCCTCTGCCTCGCGGGCTCGGCCTCGTCATCCCTGCACTGCTGCAGTCTGCTTCTCCTTCCAGCTCTCTCGTCTCTCTCCCGATGTCTCACCCTTGCTGCTTCATCCGGATGACTTCACTGCTTATGAACTGTCTCCAGACCTGTTGCATGACTGAAGCTGACTCAAATCAAACTAATTGTGCTCCTCTTCGTTTGTTGGCATTATTTAGCCTGGCAAATCACTTGAAAAGGCTGCTTCTTGATTAGTGTTAGCTTGTTATGGAGGTCTGGGAGATGGGACCTATGCAAAATAGCTTTTTGATGCATGAGTGATGTAACACGTTTGACCTAGCGCACCACGACTAATGGCCAATGAAAAAGCCTTGCAGTAACGCAAGACCTTCAACAGTCAGCAAAGTGTGTTACATTTCAGGGCTGCTGATTCACAGAGCCCAAGATAGTACAGTGCCTTTCTTTTTTTCCCTGAACTGGCTCAGCTTTAAGCGTTTGAGGTTGAGTATAAGAAGGGTCATGGTTGTCCTCAGTAGCCTCTAAACTGGTCTCTCAGTCTGTCAGATGAGGGTACTGGTGCTCTCCTAGATCCAATCATCTCCTTTTGTGATATTTAAGAAGGCCAAAGCCAAGCAGAGTGCCTTTCTGTAGCGTTGTACTGCAGTTGTGCAGTATAGTGTGTGCGTGTGTGCGTGTGTGCGTGTGTGCGTGTGTGCGTGTGTGCGGCAAACCTCAACTCTCCATAATTCATGGGAGGGTCATGTAGCGGGGGATAGGAGCTCGTCCAGAGCGCTCAACCCCTCGCTGATCCTACTATTCTCATGAATCATTCATTAGCCCATATTAATACAATATCTCCCTTTCTCTGTCTCTCTCTCTGTCTCTCTCTCTGTCTCTGCCTCTCTCTCTCTGCCTCTCTCTCTCTGCCTCTCTCTCTCTGTCTCTCTCTCTCTCTCTCTCTCTCTCTCTCTCTCTCTCTCTGGCTGGCTGTCTGTCCCCCTCTTTCCCCCTCTCCCAGAGTTAACCCTGGCCCTCTTCAGCAGGCGAGGGATTATGGGTGTAAACAGAAGACACTGCGGCAGCTATAAAAGTCAGCAGCAGAGGAAGAGAGGGAGTTCTCTCCTAATTCCCCGTACACAGTTATGGAGCTCATAAAAGCAGTGATTAAAACCCATGTTTTCCTGAGCGCAGAGCAGCGCGGTGCAGAAAAAAAAACTGAGACAGAGGCCCGGGCTTCTGCTCTCCGTCCCACGATTCGAGTGCCTTCCCTGCTCGAGTAAACATGACTCACTCTCACTGCTTTACATGCTGATTAGAAAGACGACGATGATTGCCATCTGGCATAGATCTGACAGTAAAACAAACATTTACAATTAATTGTCTCCCAGCGCTCAACACTCGGAATCTCCTCTCGCGCCTCTACCACATTTTTCAATTAGAAGGTTCTGGTTGCAGACAGCTGTTAAATTTTACCGAAGAAAAGAAAAGAAGTGGAGCTTCAGGGTGAGGCTGGTGGGCCAGAAGGACAGCAGACCCATGCAGGAGACAGAAGGAGGTGGTACTGAGCGAGAGAAAGGGGCTTTAATCAGTTATGTTGTAAACATGCTGTGATGGCCCGCCTTTTCCTCTTTGTGTTGTACTTGTCGCATCCTAAGGGCTGGATATTTTCCAGTATTATCCGTCACACTTAACACACTTTGCTTCTGGGCTCCATCTACAGTCAGGAAGTGTAATGCACTTTTATACCACTGCAGTAAAGCAGCTAAATCATGCCATGAATCCCCCCGAGGAGCACGCTTTACACATGCATTTCTGGACAGGTTGACAGATACAGAACCAGCATCAGAAGTGAAAGAAGCATGTGGACTGAGGCAGTAGAGTAATGGTGCAGGATTTAACACGCATGTCTCCGGTTATGCAGCCTTGCGCAGTTCTTGTGAAAGGTCTCATATGCTGTGAAGGAAAAAAAATTACATGGCTGAGAACTCAAATTTTAAGGCAGCAGGTTGGTTTGGCGCAACAGATAACACCACTACCTGCCACTGAGCTACCACACCACGTGGGAGACTGGGGTTCGATTCCCAGTCTGGGTGACTGTGCTGCGCTACACCAATAAGAGTCCTTGGGCCAGACCCCTAACACTACATTGGCCCACCTCTGTAATACGAGTAACCTTGTAAGTCGCTCTGGATAGGAGCGTCTGCTAAATGCCGTAAATGTAAATGTAAATGTTGTTCTCTCCACAATTACATTGGTAGTCATTATTAAGAAGACTTACTTTTTTAGCCCAGTTAAATTAGCTTGTATAATGTTTATTTTGTTCAGGCTATTAACAACTACCTGTTAGGATGCCTAAGAATTCCTGTTCAGCGAATGCTTGATTTTGTGTTAAGCTTTTGTATTAGTTCTCTGCCCAAATAATTGACTGTACAATCAAGAGTGGACACAGTCGCAGCACTTGGCCACCATAGTTACACTCAGCAAGTCAGATGGTAAATGGTAACTTGCTCTTACAGTCTTCAACATTGAGGCCAGGCCAGTTCATAAAATACAACTGCATAGCTAGGAGGAGGTAGCCTATGGTGAATGACTACGCAGTGACTGTGAGTGAAGGGGTGCAGAAACATTCCCAATATGCAAATGGATGATGCAGAGAGCCAGTGGGAAGGTTTCAGGAACTGCATGCGGGAGTGCTGTTTAAAGCCTCTGGTTTGCAGCACTGAGAAGCCCTGTAGCATTCGTCCATTAGGCCTTTCTTGTGACAATCTACAGCTCTACAAAAGTATTGTGCAGTGGCAGCGTTCTGGCCTGGAGTGACAGTGACTGGGGCTTGGTTTATTATTAGCCAGTGACTCGTCACAGTGGTTTTGAAACTTTTATTTTAAGGTACAAATTTTACATATTGCTGCTTTAATGGGATGTGTAGTGGGATAGCATCACAGTTTGATGCCTTGTCCTAGCAGGGATGGCGTTGCAGTACTCATGCCGTTCACATGCCGTTGTAAGTAAGTCAGTCAGTAAAAGTGTGTGTGTGTGTGTGTGTGTGTGTTTGTGGGGGTGTTAAATAATCTAACATAATGTTAATGCCTGGTTTTGGTATGTCAGGCCTATGTACAGTCTTCTGCTGCCTTTTACTCACTTTCTATATGCAATATAATGGGAACCTATTTGTAAATCAAAGGAAAATGTAATTATTGATTAATGATGTTATTAAAATAGTAACGTTGATGACCTTTAGTTATTACTATCAGTCCAGAAATCATATCAGTGCACCATATAGCTCTATAGCTTTATATAACTTGCTGGAAAGCAAGCCTCAATTGGTCATTTGTAACTCAGGAGATCTAAGGTAGAAATGCCTCAATAGAAGTCTGACATGTTTGACAGACCAGATTCATGAAGGGCTTTTCAAGTACTCAGTTTGGTGTGCTGGGTGAGGCGTGAGCATGGGAAGCTACGCAGTTCTGTTTTATTTCTGTGGTGCTTTTCACATCAGACTCTCACAAAGCAGCTTTAGATCCAGTCCCTCCAGCACTGGAACTGTCCCTAACTTTACTTTACCATTGAGCTCCTGACGGGCTGAGCGATCGCTCCTTCTTTCCTCCTCCGCGGCTCTCTCTGATGACGACGTGTCAAAGATGAAGTGGGTGTTGGTCAGTTAGTCAGCCAATGAGCTGAGACGGAGGAGTGAGTGTCATTTTGAGCGCGCTCTCTTTCCTGAGCAGCCGAGCTGCTGTCACACACGGCAGCGCCGAAGACTGTGATTGATAGTTTGCTGACTGTTATTTGTCACTTGCCATCACTAAATGTGACATTCTGGGGTTTGATTTCGATGCTACTGAATGATCGAGATAGGTAAGCTCTTGGTTGCCTGTGGTGCCGGTGCTATTTTTAAACCAATCAGAACTTTAGAAGGTGGAGAAAAGTGTTTGTTTCTTTCCCCTCTCTCTGTTTGCAGTCTCTGCTTTGGGGGTCTGCTTCTTTTAAGCACATGTAACAAGTGCTGGCCCTATGGCTGTCTTTTCTTTTCTTATAAAGATAAAAAAGCTGTGATAAATTTGATCAGTCCTAGATATACTTAAAGAGGCTTTTGTCGAGATTTAATAATTATGATCTGTAGCAGTTAAGTGACCTTTCATTCCCTCCCATGAACACAAAGCACACCTCTAAAATCTCCTTTTCAGAGAGAATTATCAGAGATAATTCAGAATTATCGTCTAATCGTGCTCCTCACGTACTTTACAATTCAACAATGGTATCGGATTGGTATCTGGATTCAGGTGATAAGAAAAGTTCATGTATCGGTATCTGTAACGGAACAGAAAATTATGGATAGGAGATCTACTAATGCTTCTTTAACTCTGTAGCTGGAATCCAACCATCCAACCATTTGATTTCTGAGTTCTTGACGTATTGCCTGACTTATTTGTAAGAACAGGTGTTAGGGGCCCTGATGCCCACCTACCCTGGATTACAAGCTAAAAATTGGATTCAAGGTCTCTACCATGTCGACATGGTGTCTGAGGGAGGAAGGGCATGCTGCCTGTGCCTGGTTCGCTCACCTATTTGTATTATTTTTTTTGCTAGCTTTCTCTGGTCTGAAGCAGACAACCGCCAGCGTGGCTGTGGAGAACTCTGGAGGCATAAACACATTCAGCAGCAGAGCCCGGCTAATAGAAGCTCTCTGGTAAAAGCCACAGCATTATCATCCTCTCGGGGCAAACTGGGCTAGAAAGACATTGTTTCTGCATGCTCAGTGAACCAAGATAAAGCCGAGGTCTCTGTCAGCAGAGCCAGCGTCTGCATATCGTTTTGCCCTACATATATACAGTATGCACACTCCCACTGTGTATCTGCCATTGTCTCTCTCTATACTTTACTTTCCTCATCTTTTTGTCACTTTTTCCTTCTTTGAGAATAATTTGCCCACCGTTCAGACTGAAGACCTTATTTGCATGTTTTGTTTTGATGTCAAAAAATGAATTTGGCTTTCTTTCGGACGTTTCATAATGTCAATAATTACAGGGTACATGGTTATCCTATAAAGCTTTGGGTTCACTACACCACTTTTAAAACCATAGTAGACCATGTCTCTTACTTCCCGACTGAATTTTACTGTTTCTGTGGAAAAATAAATGACTAAACCACTAGGGTTCATACACTGCACTGATGACAACCTGTTGCTGAACGCAGGTTCGTACCACCATTTGTGCTGACCCAAAACAAAAGAAACTGCAAATCTCCTGTAGGTGAGGTCAGGGGTGGGAGGACTGAGTCAGCATGGTCTGTACAGACTGCAGAGGAGGTGGAGCTGAGGAGCACACATTGGAGGCTACCCTACATACAAGGCAGATGTTGGGGTTTCTATATGAATTTCCATTCCATCTTAAATGGTGCTGTGGAATTGGACATGTACTTATGCCAGAATGTAGCTGCTGAATCATTTAAGGTTGAATATAAAAGTACAATAAGGCCTAAAGACAGCACTTTTCCTGCTCCAGCTTTCATTGATTATTGAAGTGACTCGTTCAGACTGGGTCACTGAGCAAGTAAGGAAGTGATGTTGTTGCCATGTTACCATACACCCTTTTTTTTGAGATGTGACTTTTTCAGCTCTTCCCTTTTTATTTTGCATTACATTGTGGGACAATAACTTACCTTGAAACGATCCTCGAAAACCAATTCAGGTTCTAAATATGCATTGCGTTTTTTTGAGTATACTCAACTTTGACACTGTATCAATACCAAATACTCACAAACTAGTTAGTTTTACTAATAAGTAGGACTGGACGCACCCAGAGTGTTCTCTCTCTCTCATGGTTGAGTGTGTGAAGGATGAACTGAGTGGCCTTTAATGAGAAATGAGTGTGGCTGTGATAAGAAGAGCATGGCCTGTTAGGCACAGAGCGCATACCGTGTACTGAACGCACGCCGACGTGACTTTAAGGGGGAATGAAGTACAGCATGCTGGCTGCCGGCTATGTCTAAGCACATTTTCTAAACGCTATTAATTGATTTGAATTATCTTTGTGTTTGCACTCAAGGCTTTCCCCTTCTCTGTTGCACTTTGAATTCTGAACACGTTGTACAACTTCTGTTCCAGCAGCACGAGTTTAAACAAAGGCTCGACTGCTTCTGAAGGGCAGCTGTCAGACGGAGATACAGCGTATGGCGTTTATTTGCTCTGAAAAAGAGAAGGAAACCGTCTTTTCTTTTTTTTTTTGGCTCGGCATACTGGAGAAATTTCTCCATCTTTCTTCTCTGTTTCCTTGAGTAAGAGAGAGGTGGAAGAACGAGAGCTAGAGAACAGAGGATGGAGAAGGAGTGGGGGAGGAGATTTTTCTTCTCATAAAGCTGAAGCCTTTTGATCAGTCACACTCCAGAAACATGAGCAGTTAATAGTTGTCATCCTGTGGTTGGAGTAAGCGGCCTGTAGTCATGAGTGAAGGTTTAAGGCTGTTAAGTCGGTTTAGTCATGAGCAGGGCTGGGTGCTGTTCAAAATGTTGAGATCAGTACCAGTGCCTCCTCTTTATTGTTGCTTACAAACTGTACTGTACTGTGATGTGCTGGACCACGAAGGATTACGGGTTAACCAAGGAACACTGGTGTTGAAAGCATGCCTGCAGAAAAGTATTCAGACAGCCAGTCAACTATACACTGTATACTGCTGTATAGTTTGATTATGTAGACTACATAGGCTTAGTCTGATGTAGTAATTTGGTTGGTATCATTTAGAGTAGAGATTGGCACTATCTTGTCTAAATTGTGATGTTCCATCAAATTCTGAATAAAAAAAAATATGGCTAAAAGTTTTGACTGGAGATGGGAAATAAGCTATATATTGGTATTGGCCGATTTCCAGTCAAAATATGTGATCTGTGGTTGCCTGATATGTCTCTAATTTAGCCAATCCTGAGAGCTGATCATATCATATTTGTGAGATAAGGATTACGGCAGCTCTGCACAAGGCTAAATAAAACAGCAAGCTGCAGTTTCTTTGCTCAACCGCTAGATGAATTATGGAGCTGACTGCTAAAACACTGTTATAGCCAGTACTGCTGTACTCCAGTCTGTGCGCTGTATTCACCAGTCTCATTGAAATATTTGTTGAATGTGTAAAACTAACATGGGGGAATACACGCTGAGATGCACTCAGCCCAGTACAGTGAGTATCAGAACGCAGCAGAGCTCACAAACAGCACTAACCGTACAAAACAGCAAACAGCGCAGACCACATTTAACCTCCACCTAAAGTACAGCAGCAGCCACCAGAAAGGAATTGTGCCCAAAGCGATGGCGTTTTGGCCCTAGATAAGCAGATGCTTTTCTGTTGGACTTCCACACTGAGCTCCACAGTGCAGTTCTGCACGGGAGTTCACAGGCTCTTGCTGCTGGTGCTCGGTGCAAAGTTCCTCAGCGTTTTAGATGTGTTTGATTTCTAAGTAAAGTCTATTTTGTCTTAAGAGACTATGCACGCAACATTACAGAAGCCCTGCGTGATGATTTGTTACCAAGTAATGTGGCATCAAGCTCTACCCTTAGTCAATATTGGCATTTGGCCGGTTGAGCTGAAGGACGTTCGGGAAACGGTATCGGCAACATTTTACAAGAGAACCAAACCAGGAAAAAGTGGATAAATTGAATTGCAGTTGAATTGAAGTGACCGTTTTTATCCACCAGAAATGTTCCTCTAAAGCAGTGGGATGTAAATTGCCGTTTTAGTTTGATAGAGCTGCACAATATGTAGTTTTAGCATCGTCATTGCAGTGTGCAATAGTCACATAAGGCAAGTTAACTCAAACATGCCATATATGTGCCCAATAACATTTTCTTTTTTTTACTCCAATATTCAATACACTTAGGGCATTATTAATATCATGACATGGTATTAATAATGGATCACTGACTTCTGGAGAAATCTGGTAAATTCCTGTGTTATTTTATTTATTTATTTATTTTTAATATCGCAAGTCAGGGATTTCCAATATTGTGCAGCCCTAAATTTCATTCTCCGCCCGTAACCCAACCAATAAAGATCCACTGCACAACTTCTCTACTTTGCAAGGTGTTCAAGACCAATTGATTGCTGGACAGACAGTAATATACCTTGCCATCTGACGCGGACCGATATGTCCAAATTGTGTTGAAAGTCCTGGGGGAAATAAATGTAGGCCACTTATACAGACAGAAAAAAATAGCAGATCCTTTATATTGGCATCTTCTTCATTTGCTTATACACTGTTTTTTCTCTCTTCTGGAAACTCTATAAAAAAAAGTGATGAACCTGGCTCCTGAATGGTGCAGCTGCCCAAGTGGCACTATTGTCAGGAGACTTCTGGATCGATCCCTGGTGATGCTAGAGCCATCCGTAGCTAGGAGTCCAGGAGAGCAAAACTGGCTTTGCGGTCTTAACTGAATTGGCCGACCGTGTTGTATTCTACACTCTTCTAATATAGGTTCTTCTAATATAGGTGCTTTAATATATATATATATATATATATATATATATATATATATATATATATATATATATATATATGTGATAACCATTGAAAGGTTTCTCCTCCAATTCAAAGGTTCTTCACATGCATCTCTTCTACAAAAATGGTTCTTAATGGAGGTAAAATTGGTTCTTCTAAAAAATACGGTGACTGACGTCTTGTGAATTGGATGGAAGCACATGCTAGTCTTCCCCCTCCCAGCAGCATCGTGTGATAGGGGGGAGTCCTAACCAGAGTGTGGGATGTAGAAATGACTGAAGTGGGGAGGAAGCTGGAGATGAATGTTATCTGCAGAGTTGAGGATTTGAGTTTGCAGTGGTGATGATGGCTGGGTTTGTTCTCCATTGAGCAGGGCTGTCTGCAGGAAAATGCTCCAGTTTTCATTCTGAAACAGATGTGTTTTGCAGATGTGGAATATGGATGGGCTCCGGTGCGGTTTCATCTCTCGCGTTCTGTAGGTATCACTGGGAGGAGATGAGATGGGCTTGTAGTGCGCCGGCGTCTCTGGCGTATTATCAGTCACTGAAGGGTAATCTAATAACCAAACACAGGCACTTTGCTGCTCATGAATGAATGCATGGGGATGAATGGATGCTTCCTCTGGGCTGCGTAGCCCTTTATGGAAGGTAGACAGCTCTGGGAGATTAAAAAGAGGCACATGAGAGAGAGAGAGAGAGAGAGAGGGAAAGAAAGAGAGGGAGAAATGCTGATGTCTGGGGAATGTCCGGCAGGTTCGACTCGTGCTGAGAATCTTATTTCCCTCATTTCTCCCTCAGCCTCTATCTGTCTTTATCCTCCCTCTGTCTTTCTTGTCCTCCTTCCTTAAAAAGAGAGAAAGGGAGGATTTTCGTCCTGAGGAATGCTTGAATGGTGGTGTATTATAAAACGAGATGGTTCTTGGGGCTGTAAGTAATTCTTGTGTGTGTGTGTGTGTCTGTGTGTGTGTGTGTGCCCCAGACTGAAAATGCTTGCACTCAAGATGCGGTTTATACAGGAGCGTGGCCACTGAGGCTTTCTGTGCGCTGCGACCTTTCAGAAACCCTTTTTGTTGAAGCTTTTCTAGCTGAAGTAGATAAAAGGGTAAAGCTGTGATCTAGCCGGTGCTTCACTAAGAGAAATGTTGGACTATTGAAGCCGTTATTATGAGGCTGAGATCTTTCAGATGGAACAAGGAGACCTTTTTAAGAGTGCTCGAGCGCTCACTTCTTTTTACTGTGTCCTGGTTTTTGAGGATTGGGTGCAGTAGCGTTACGTTTCTGCAGCTCCGCTGAAAGAGGGCAGTCAGTCAATATTTAATTCCCTCTTTTTTTGAATTGCGATCAATACAGTATAGTGCTATTTCAGAGGGGAAGCAGCAGCCGGAGTGTGAGCGTTTTTGTGGAAGGTTTGGTGGTTAGGTTTGGTCCTGAACTCGATGGAGTGCAGCTGCTGAGGGGTGAACTGGGCACAGTTGTTTAAACGGTCACTGGTCCGGATCGGACCAGTGTGACGATGCTCTTTATATTTCCTCTTGTTAAACAGTAGGATGTACTAAGCGGTCTTTAGTGGGGTTTTGTCCTCAGTTGAAAAGTGCACCTGTAAGTGAGACATATAAGCAGAGACGAGAGAGACGAGAGATGAGACAGCTGGGAAAATGGATTTACCCAGAACATGCGGGCCAGGCAGAGAGAACACCTGCTGTACACGTGCTGTGTCTGCATAGCTGAGCTTACTATTGGTAATGAACTTTTGAAAAGCTTGAGTGTCTCGTCTCTTCTCCTGTCTCTTCTCCTGTCTCTGATCTTCTTGTGTCTCCTCATCTCTTTGCTCTTGTTTCATTATGTCTCCTAATGTGTGTCTTTTCGCATCTATGGTCTTCTTGTTTCTACTCTTCTCGTATCTCTTATTGTGTCTCTTCACCGGTCTCTGATCTTTTTGTCTCTCCTCCTCTCTTTGATCTTGTTTTTAATCATGTCTTTTAATGTGTCTCTTCTCACATATCTGGTCTTCTTGCTTCTTCCCTTCTTGTGTCCCTTATTGTGTGTGTCTCTTCACCTGTCTCTGATCATCTTGTCGCTTCTCCTGTCTCTGATCTTCTTGTATCTCTTCTTCTCTCTTTGATCTTGTATCATCTTTTCTCATGTCTCTTAATGTGTCTCTTCTTGTCTCTGTTCTTGTTTCTTATTGTGTCTTTTTTGTTGTGTCTCTGGTCTTTTTCTTGTGTCTCTTCTCCGTATCTCTTGTTCTGTCTCTGATCTCTTTAAATCTCTTCTCTTCTTCTTGTGTCTCCTGGTCTTTTCTTGTCTCTTCTCCCTGTCTCTTCTTCTGTCTCTGATCTCTTTAAATCTCTTCTCTTCTTCTTGTGTCTCCTGGTCTTTTCTTGTCTCTTCTCCCTGTCTCTTCTTCTGTCTCTGATCTCTTTAAATCTCTTCTTGTGACTCTGGTCTTTTCTTGTCTTGTCTTCATGCCTGATCTTTCCAGATCTCTTCTTGTTTTCTCACATCTCTGAGCTTGTGTCTCTTCACCTCTTGTGTGTCTGATCTTTCCAGATCTCTTCTTGTGCCCCTGATCTTCCCTCTCGTGATATTTGTATCTTCTTATACCTTCCTTTCTCCATCTTTTCTTCTTTCTTCTCTCATTGTCTCTATTGATCTCTTTATGGTCATTTATCTCCTTCATATGTACAGCTCTTAAGTCTTGTGCAGTGTGTAATTCCTCATTCCTCTCCTCCATATTAGATGTAAAAAATGACCAGTCACAATTGCCCCTCGACTGGCAGGAGTGGTTGATGGTAGAGCTTACGCTGTTGGGGCTTCTTCTGCTTCATGTGTTATGTAGTATGCATGCTGTATTCCGCTGACCTTAACCCCTGATAGGAAATGGCTGTGATTGTAGTGACTGCCTTAATTCATTACTCAACCGCTGCTTGCCTGTGGCACTTTGTACTATGGGTCCGGGTCTCTCCTCACCCCCTCCCACTTACTCCATTGCTGTGGGGGGGACGACAGTGTCCTCATTTCAAGCACATCAGGGGTTGCATTCACTTGCATTGTGATGAAGCTGCAGAGCAGAGGGGATGACCCGTCTGTATATATAAATAAAATATTTATATTATTTGAAACCAGCAGTTTCACATCTCTCTCACCAGGTCCAGCATTATCATAGAGTTGTCCTTTCTGCCTCAGTGGTTTATGTAGGAGTCTGCTCTAATGAGACTGATGGAGTCTCTGCTTTGAGTTCATCTTGCTCAGGCCCTAGTCAGCATGCCAAGATTTATTTCTCTGAACATGTAGAATTTCATTGGTTTGTCAAGACACTGTAGACACTGCTGACCCAATGTGTTGTGAGAGGGATCAACTGTTAGACTAGCAGTTCCTGCATCTTCTGTCCTGTAATGTATGCTATAAAGAAGAAGTTTGTCCCATCAGTCTCAACACATCTAGTCTCTTCTCCCAGTTTTCCCCTCCCTTCTCCTCTCCTTTCGTCCTCCAATTGTTCCTTCCCTACTTGCTTCTTTTCTCTTCTACTCTCTTGTCTTCTTCTATACTTCTCTTCTACTTGCCTCTCTTCTTCTTCCGAGCTTTTTTTGTACTAAGTGTAAGCTGTGGTGAGTGTGCCGTGTGAGGGAACAGAGCTGTTGGTTTCCACATAGTGTGACCGCAAAGCTGCAGTCCAGATATGGCACGAGACCCCATACCATTAGTTTCCACATGACAAGGATTTTTGTTGATTCAGCGACGAGTCTGTAAGAGTGCAATAGACTCTCCCTTGCTGTGTCTAAATCTCTAGCTATCTGTCTGTCTCTCTGTCTGTGACTCTCCATCTGTCTGTGTGGGCCGTCCTAGTCTGCTCTATTCCTGTGGTAAGGAATATTCAACAGTATTCGTATCTGCCCTTGTGGTGTGTGTGAATGTGTGGCTCCGCAGCCGCATGCTTGGGAGATGGATGGAGCTGCAGATTGCTAATGATAACCTCCTATGGGAACACAGAAGAGAACGTGAGGTGGAATTGACCACATAGAATCAAACAGCAACTTAAATTTGTGCTGGGGTTTGCGTCGTCTGTGGGTTCGGAGCCGGCTATGGTCCGCTGAGAGAAGGCTGCACCTCATCATCGGTAGGACCCATTAGTCTGGAGCTAATCTGCTAAAAGCATACCGACATGGGAAAAAGAGGGGAGGTTTGGCGGGGGTGGTTGTGTTTGTCATAGTGGAATACGGTTCCAGTATCACGACCCTCCCCACTTCACCTTCACTGCAGTGTAGTGTTGAGTGATGTCCCTGCACTGGGATGCTTTGGCCTGCTTTGGCCAGCTCATAAATGGCTTTATAATTAGCCGATGAATCGTCTCAGGTGTGCTCGATCAGAGGAAATGCTAATCTGTCAATTGTAGCAAGGCCTGAAAATCACTGACTGATGACTTGAGAGATTTATTGACTGACGAGCTGGACGGGATGGCTTTTGATATGGAGTTGTTGTTGTTTCAGATCTAGTGAGCGCGTCTGAGTCATGAAGTGATGGAGCGCTTCAGCCCGTGGGACCGATCGGCTCTTCACCTCTCGCTTGTGAAGTGACACTTGGCTTGTGCTCGAGGTTTAATGCGTTTCAAACAAGCGGAGGCTCGGATGAATTGACACTGTTTGTTTTGAAGTTAGCAAATCCGCACACCTCCATAGTCCTTTATTATTCCCCAGGCAGTGGCATAAAACTAATGAGAGTTCTTTTATCACATATTTCTGTGGAGTCGTGAGGCACCAAAGCACTCAGCAAAACTTTAATGGGCCTCTTGCTGTCTCCGCGCTGCGGCCGTCGCGGATCATGTGCTACAATCGCTTGTAATGTTTTCATAATAAAACTGATCCGAGGCAATATGTAATTTGCAGCCGGCATGAAAGGGGATTAAGACGGACCGTGTTCTTTGCTAGAGTTCACCCTGAGTGCTGTGCTTAACTTAATTGCACGTTATCACGCAAAAGGAGTCGTGCACAACCACCTCTTTTCCTCGCTGCCATGTTTTTCACTGCCTCCCCCCTCTCTTCCCCGTTGAAGCTGGCGATCCATCGCATTTCGGCCTGAGCTACAGCGTTTCTTTTCAGTCAGTTTCATTTCACAGTTGGCGGCTGGCTGGCTTGCTGTGCGTAAATGGCGGCTCACTTCGAACGAGACGCAGGCTAATCACTTTCTCTGCAGCATGGCTTTCAGCTGGAAGGCCTGGACAGTCTCTGTCTCTCTCCCGCTTGCTTGAGCTCTCATGCTTTGCTGTCCTTCGCTCAGTCTCCCTCCACCTCTCCTGCTAGTGGCTGCTGCTAATGGAGCATGCTGCATACAGTCTTTGTGGCTTGGATTCCACAAGATGTTGGAACACGTTCCTGTGAGATACAGGTACAGGTTAGCATACTGTCTCAAAACATGACTGGGGTATACTGTATTAGTGAGGAGGGTGCTGCCTTAGCTTAGTTAGCAGGATAACAGTCTGCTCACCACAGAACATGCTGAAGCCTGGCTGACAAACTCCACTAGAGGAGTGACTCAGACTGAGAACTGGTGTTGGAATCACAGTGAAAGGTGAAATGAGAGACCGGTCCTGCTGTGTTTGGACTCGTCGCCGGCTATCTAGATATAGATAAGTTGCTAGCTAGCCGACTGTACACTTCAGTACAGACCGTGTTCCAGTTAACTCTGGCTAAATCGCACATGTTTAGAGTATAAAGCCTCATATCGGAGAACACTATGTTTTTTAGGCACTTTAAGAAGACTGGTTCATCCAAGTTTGCTTGCTCCCCCCCCCCCCCTTAACACCTGTTTTCAGAGCTTGACATCACGGATTCCTGAGCTCCCACAGCACTCCCACCCTGTGGCTTTCTTAAATACATATTGGGGAATGCGCTTATTTCTAGAACAGAAGTTCACATCAGACACATCAGATGTTGGAATTTGGAAATACCGCCCTCATTTACTTTCATGCTGTGAATCTCCCGTTGTACCACATCCCAGAAGTGGTCTATTCAAATATTGAGATTAAGTAAACCAGGCTATTTTCATCAGTCTTCTACTGTCCAGGTTTGGTAAACCTGTGCCCACTTGCAGCCTCAGCTTTCTGTTCTTTGCTGACGGAAGTAAAATCCGACTTGCTGTTGTACACAGATAATATTTGAATATATAAATTAAATTATTATTATTATTGTTATTAATATCTTCTAGCATTCAACACCTCAGAATAAGTCATATGTAGCCTATATTGAATTATTATATATTTTTAAAAAGTATATATCTTAAATAATAAATTAAGGGAACACCAGTAAGCCACTGGCTGGAATTATTTGGACCAGATGTGTTTGTTAAATCATGTGAATACTTCTCAGAACCATAGATGCTCATCTAAAACATCTGAGCTTAGTCAGGACAGGTTTCAGTACACAATAAAAGAAAGTTTACAGCTCATGCGCTCATAGGCTCCTTGTTCTTTTAGGATGTTCTTTATTATTATATTACTACGATGATTAACAAGTGATATATTGTGCAGTCGCACAGCTGAAGGCTAGGAGGCAGGCTGTGCTGCTCCATGGCCTAGCGCCTGCTGTTCTGTGGAGAGCCGTTACTGAAGCAAGAGGAGCAGGAGAGTGCAGGCTCAGGCAGCTGTGTGTCAGTGCCGTGGCGTTCACCCACGCGGCCAATCAACTAATTACACTCCATCTGGAGACTCCTCCTTGTCTCTTCTCTAATTCCTCAAATAAACAACTCCCCGTTTGTGTCCTCCCCCCATACATCCAGCCTCTGCCTGAGAACCTGAGCCGAATCCCAATGGCTGAACTGCAGCCACAGTGTCTGGAGGATCCAGTGAAAGCAGTCTTTCTTAAAAAGCTGCTTTTTTGGCTCAAAATTCTTTTCCTGACATTGTCTCATTAAATTGGATCGATGTTTATTTGGATATGGAGTCTGTCATCTCCACTAAGACCTGCTTTTCCCCCGCTCTGCTGTTTTATTGCCTCCCTGTTGTCCACCAGGTGAGAACTTTCCATCAAGGCCAATTTGGGTGACTGAACCATCGCTTCAGTCTCCAGAAAATGAGACTGCATAGAGCGAGATGAATTCTAATCAAGCCCATGCTCAATTAACCATGCACTGTTCCTCAATAGGCCACCCCGTGTGGTTGGAGCACCATACCCGGGCTTCATAGATCATCTTTAACAGTCAGACTTCATCTCAGTCATTACTGCGGCCTCATGCACACATCAGCATCCTCCCCGCCTCATGAGTAGTCAGCGACGCTCGTGCCTTGCTCAGCCTTCTGCAGTCGGACGGCGATTGATTCCGCTTCCCATCAGGAGAGGGGGTGAAAAGGAGTCCGATCCATTAGCGGCATGCTGAGGTACTGCAATATGTCTGACTAAAATGTAATTTTGAGCGAGTGGAACTATGGGGAAATTGTCCACCCCTGCCCTCGAGCCCTTAGCCCACAGCTGTAGGGGGAAAATTGAGTGCACTCCTGCAGAATTCAATATGACATGCTGGAAATAATGGGCTCCTGTCCCACAGATATCCATCAGGCTGCTCCGACCCCCTTGTCGACACTCAACTGCGATGAATAATAAATCGTGTTTGGGTGATATTAATAAGGTCAGTTGAGAGGCAGCTAGTGATTTGACTCCAGCACGGTCAACGCATCATGCCCGGGTGCTGCCGCCACATTTCTCTTCACCTTATGAGGGTCATCCCACATGTCTCAGTGGGGTTGTCTTTTGTTTTTTTTACAGTGATCGGTCGCTGGCGGTGATCTAAGCCTGTGTCTTGCCGCCGTATTTAAACATTAATGTGCCGCTTTAGTACCCAGGTGGCTGGGCTCCAGCGGCCCTGGCTATTGCTGACTCCGCTGCTTCTCCAAGCCGGATCAGGCCTCATTAGACTTGTAATGTCTTCATTCTGTCCTGTCGGCGAAAGCACGCCGATGCAGTCGCCACTTCACCTTCTGACCCATATCATGCAGCCGGGATATCGAGGCCCTGTTAGGTTAATGAGCTTATTGTGAGCTCTAGCTGTTTGGGGTGATGGGCAGAACTCTCTGAATTCTCAGAAGTAATTTCCTCTTTGAGGTGTGCTTGCTTGGCGTTTTCTCGTGAAAGCTCTTTTCCTCTGTCATTAGATACAGTTTTGATGTAGATCAGTTTGAGAGAGGAAATGGCAGTGCTGTTACGCCAGATGATGGAGATGGATTGCAGAGGAATGGAATACGCTGCCACTGTCTTTGTGCATTAGAGGTGGAGATATTATTTATTTTGTTGGCAGATACTTAAGGAGGGCATTTGTCCTCATTGTGTTCCCAACGCAAGACTTATTCTCACAAACATGGCAAATACTGGGACCCAACTTGAAAAGAAACCATTGATCATTGAGTTTACTCAGGTCTGATTAGTATTTATTTTGACTGTAAATATATATTTACAATACTTTTAGTTTTGGTCTCATTATCACTACACAGTAAGTAAAGCCAGGCATACACTGTACATTTTTAGCCCGGTTTAAGCCCGTTGTGGTCGTAGCTGACTGACTTCCAGGATCAGTCCGAATTGTAGCTCAATCGGCTGCCGTTTGGTGTTCAGTGTGAGAGGGGAAGCGATGCCCAATTAACTGCCCAAATGAGCTTCAACATTTGGACGACTGAATGGATTTCTGACCTGTCTGTCTCCTGAACCTAAGCTGGATGTTGTGGCTTATATTGGTTATAGGTTACATGCATGTAGAGGCTGAACATTTCTTTTGCTTACACAGCACTGATTGAAAATGTTTAAGACACCCCTACACACACACAGTCAAGCCTTACATCGCACTTCTCTCTGCAGAATGGACAAACCCTGTTGTTCACATCTTCCCAGCCACCTGCAGGTGCATGTACACAGCATGGCTCAAGTTAGCCCAGCTAGGCTCACGTTTGATATGCAGTGTGCCATAATCTGCTGAATCGAGAGCTTATGTAGACAGAATCCTCCTGCCTAGAGGCTGCGTTTCGCGTGCAGTGTGAGCACCCACGTCACAGCATGTCAGTCGGACGGACACCTTTTGTCTTGTGTGAGTGTATACATGGCAGGCTTTGCCTGTACGCGACAAACGATTCAGATGTGTAGTGTTAACAAGACTGTTAACATTGTGTGTGTATTTGTGCTTTAAGATATGTACATATTTGCAGTGATGCAAAAACATGTACTTTTTTTATTATTATTATTATTATTATTATTATTATTATTTTATTTTATTTTTTTTTTACATTATTTGAATCTGGCAGTTGTGTGAAAATTCAATCTGAACTAATCTGAATCAACAGAAACTCTAAAGTTGCCATTTTCAAGTAATTTACACTGCTTGGCAGAAAAAAAGGGAAGAGCCTCCCATTGGAGAATTACTGCATGGGTGATTGTTTCAGCTGGCAACAAGTTATTTAACCCTGACTGATTCAGTAAGTAGCTTCTTATTTGTCAAACAACCATGTGGAAAGACACAGCCTGTGGTTGTGGAAAAAATATTGATCGGTTTCAGAAGGGTCAGGTTATTGGCATGCATGAAGCAGAGAAAACATCTAAGGTGATGCTGAAGCCACTGAAATCAGGTTAAGAACTGTCCAACGTCTTATTAAAAGGACAGAGGAAGGACTGTGGAAGGAAAAGTGAAAAGATTGCCCGCTGGGGTCCCCTCTACCTGCGTTAGACCAGCTGCCACCTACCAGTCTGACCAGCAGGTCGACACCCGGCAAAACGGCTTCAATTTGCTAGGGAGCATAACGATTGGACTCTGAAGCAATGGAAGAAGGTCATGTGGTCTGAGAAGTGATGCCCCCATCATGCCTGTGGGGACAGTGCTTTGATGTGGGGTTGCTGAAGTGGGTCAGGGGTAGGTTCAGCAATGTTATGTGCCCAAAGAATGAGGTCAGCTGATTACCTAAATATACAGAATGACCAGGTTGTTCAATTAATGATTTTTTTTTTTTCCCTGATGGCACGGATATATTTCAAGATGACAATGCCAGGATTCCACCAGCACAGAGTCCAGACCTGAACCCCTTTGAGAATGTTTGGGATGTGCTGGAGAAGACTTTGCGCAGTGGTCCAAATCTCCCATCATCAATACAAGATTTTTTTTTGGGGGGGGGGGGGCGGTCCAACTAAATATGAGAGTGTTTCTATCGCGGCACATTGGGAACAGCTAGAGTTTTGTCATCATGCTGCAGAACATGTTTGCTGAAGTGTCCTTAAAAGTTTATAAGAACAGTGAAGTTAAGTGCTTCCTCACTTCATTTTTTATTAGAAAAGAAAAGGGGGAAAAATACAATCAGGGTAGAAAATGCTAAAGGACTTTATTACAAAATTATAAAAACTCATAGCTTAACATTTTCTCTACTATATAAAACTAGTATTGATCAAATGAATGTTATGAACTATTGTTTATTTGTATGACGGTCCTGAGACTCGCGTAAACATGGTTTATAGCAGTCTCGTGAAGCAGTATTCCTTTCACAGCGCGAGTCATTCGTGTCCTGTAGACAGTCCTGTGGTTCTTTTGTTAAAATCCAGAGTATATTTTGGGAGAGAAGCACTGGGCGGGTGATGGGAAAGGCAGATGCTGTGGTTTCGAGGCGGACTCGCTGTAGAGGTGAAAACTGTTGAACAGAACGAAT
This sequence comes from Salminus brasiliensis, assembly GCF_030463535.1. Taxonomy (NCBI): domain Eukaryota; kingdom Metazoa; phylum Chordata; class Actinopteri; order Characiformes; family Bryconidae; genus Salminus; species Salminus brasiliensis. The sequence goes on along the minus strand of NC_132885.1, from coordinate 11,606,881 downwards.
GTGCTTTCTGAATTTTCTGCTTCTGTTGGCCAGCTTTAGGAGAGACACTTCGGAGGCACTCGAGCCGCTCTCCTTAAGGCCGGGATATTGTTCCTGAGCTTGGCAGAATGTCGGGAGAAGCTTAAAGGTAGGATCCACCGTGGAAGCGTAGGAAGATGTGTGTGAACGTGCGGCGTCTTGGACGTAGTGGCGGCAGCGCTTGCGGATGGTCTGTTGTGAGTAGTGAGTGTATTTGTGTAACGTGAGGGACTTGACAGGAGTTATCTTGCTGTTACAAAGACGGCTGCCTCCTGCTTCTGTCTTGAAAGGCAGAATTAAATGCATGTTGATCGGGCGGGATTAAAGGAGTGACGTCTGAAAGAATCAAACACGTTTGAAGGCCATCTGGGGATTAACTGACACTTTGATATCTGTAGCAAGAGATGCTGATGTGCTAATCTGATTGAACCTCAGTCATGCATGCATACCTGGTTTCCCTCTCAGCCTCCTTCTTAAACATACACACACACACACACACACACACACACACACACACACACACACACATACGCACACTTGCGTACAGCTCCAGAGGCTCTGTGGTGTCTGAGCTCTGACTTGGTTCTCATACGTAACCTTATCTTACCTGATCCTGACAGAAGACTCTCTAACGGGACATTTCCCCCAAGTGCACCCGGAGAGGCCCAGGCCCCGGTTCTGGCTCCCTCTCGACACGCCCCTTTCTCCCCTTTTTTGACAGACGGAGCTGTAATTCAGCCACTGATCCGTGTTTGCTGCCAAAACCCTGTGCTTTTCTTTTCTCCTTTTGCTTTCAACCGCCGTGGCTATTGACATTTCCACAGGAGGCTATAGACGTGAAAAATTGAGCTATTAAGCCGAGCTTTGCTGTGCCGCATTGAGGCAGAAAATAAGGCCATTGTGCGTACCTTTTTTTCCCCTCCTCTAGTACTTCCTTCGCTTTCTTTCTTCTCCGGATGGGGCTGGACCCACTGCAGGTTTTCGCTAATGACTGTTATGTATCAAGGCTGTTTCAACCATCAAACTGCAGGTTTAAGAAGTCTTAATTAAAGAATGCCGCAGACAGAGATATTGCTGCGATTAAAATATGCAAGAAATGGTTTTGGAAACAAGACATGGTGGCTCATTATTGCGAGACTGTTTACATTCAGGTGTGTGTGTGTGTGTGTGTGGGAGTGAGGAAGAGAGAGAGAGATAGAGAGAGACAGACAGAGTAAGAGCGATATGAAGATGTGAGCTGTTTAATTGAACTGTGCTGTCACTCTCCATTGGCTTAGCATGACAGAACACACTATTTTTAGACCTCTGTGTCTGAGCGAGCATGAAGTCATCTATTTTGAAACCTTTACCAAGTCTCTCTCTCTCTCTCTCTCTCTCTCGATCTCGATCTCGATCTCTCCCCTCTGCGTTCTGTAGCGCTGTTTGCAACAAATGAGCGATCTGATGGGTCCTAGGACAGTTGATTGGGGTTACCGTTTGGACTGACCACTCCAGGCGAGCTTAAAAGCCTTCTATGGTCTGGTTCAAAGAGCGAAACCCTATAGAACCTAGCAGCACTTAGCATCAATATTTATGTAACGACATCAGGTTAGATAAAGGTTTCAAAACATGCCCTACTTCTTACCACGCAGGGCTTGAAAGCCCTATTTTTGGATCTCATCAGTGATTTGTTTGGTTGCTCTCTGGATAGAGGCAACTGTGCCTCCTTGCCTCCGCCTAATGACGCGGTTCAACCTCGATCCTCCGGACCTGTCTGAGCTGTATTGTGCTCCTCATCTCCAATTAAGACTATTTAAATCATCCTTTATTAGCTGCAGTGGTTCTTGGGATCTTACTTGAGTGTGTAATAATCCCTATACGTTTATATGCTTATTATAAATGTATTTTTATAATAAGCAAATTTTTGACTTTTTTGACATAATATGAAGCATTTTGTAATGTCAGAATTTTGGACATCTAAAGTTTTTGAGTGACCGTGAGGATATTCAATCCTTACATGGAGAATAATGCATGTTCTTTAGCTACTGGTGTTAGGAATGGACACTTGGATCCCCCGCCACCCATGTCAGACCAGCTGCACACCCTCCTACCACTGCTACCTGCCTAATGACCTAAATGAACTGCCACTATTAATATTACCACTATTAACTATCATTACTCTGACCATCACTGCCATGACTATATAAAGTTATACTACACCATCATGATTATGAATATGTTGCACACCTGAGCAGTTCAACAGTAAAGATGGTTTGGTAACTTTTATCAATAATTTATTAATAGTTCTGATCAGAGGAGGATGGGTCGGGTCCCCCTTGTGAGTCTTGGTTCCTTCAGCTCTGAAGGAATTTTTCCTTGCCACTGTTGCCTTTGGCTGCTCACTGGATGTCTTATGTTTTCATGTTGATTGTTCATTTCTTGTCTTTTTTACTAATTACTGATTGTGTAAAGATCAGTTGTAAAAAGCACTATGCAAATACATTTGATTTGATGATGATTTGATTTGATGCCAGCAGGTCATTCCCATTTAATTAGTTTTTAAAGGAATTGTTCACTCAAAAATGTAGTTAACCCAATTTTTCCATTGTTAGCATTTTACTGGAGGTAGCTAGCATGGTCAAATCACTAGGTTCTTAAAAAAAGAAAACAACTAATAGACATATCCTTTTTTGGATATGGGGCACTTTCTAGGTTTATGAGGCTAAAGTAGTTATCAAATTCTATATATATATATATATATATATTTTTTTTTTTTTTTTTTTTTTTTTTTATATATTTTTTTATTATTATTATTTTTATTATTATTATTATTTATTTATTTTTTTTCACCCCCATTGATCATGGAGGAACCTCCAACTAGTAGCTAATAGAGGTTTATTTACCTCTGGTTAGCACTGACGAAACCACATTGCCAAATCTTCATGGACTTGCCTTAAATTGTGGTGGGTTCATGCTTTGAGCCCTGCTCTTAAGATATGACCCTGCAAAGTAATTTTGTCCCTATTAAAGGTAATGTAATATTTTGAGCACAGCATTCTGACCCTATATATCTACAGGTCCTGATGACTGAAGTGGTCTAAATGAGTAAAGTGTTTCCCACCCCTCTTGGTTCTTCCTGGTCAGTGGCTTACACTCAGCTGCATCCACTTTTATTGTACACTACTGGCTTCAAGCTGCCTCCTGCTCCTCCCTTGTGTCCCTTGGCACATTCCGAACTCCTCTTCTGCGCCGATCCACATGAGGTCAGCTCCTTCAGGACACTAAGACCATGCCTTCCCCCTGGTGCACTCTGCTGATCTGGGGCTGAGTTGAGCCCTCTGTGGTTACTCTGGCTGCAGGCAGTGATGGCAGCCCACCCTGTTTGTGCTCCTGCCCTGCTGGGCTTGCTGTCCAACATGTGGGGTCACAGAGCTGCTCCCGCCACTCTGCGTCATTAACCAACATGTGCTGTTTACAAAGCTGCCTACAGGGGGGCCTCACTTCAGGCCAGTGCCAGTGTCTCCAGCTTGGGCACATTCACTGCCTGCCAGACTCGGGTGGTTGGCTGGAGAGTAAAGGATCATTATGCTGAGGTTCTCGGGTCGTTCATCATGTGAATGAGGGCAGAAATGCTACCCGAGCTGTGATGATTACATAAGTGTGATCAAACGGGCCGGTTGTATGGCTCCCAGTTCAAACACTGTGCTGTGGCACACCGGGACCTGCTCTGCTGTGTGTTTATTTGAGACAGTGGTAGTGTATCATTTTCAGTGCCAACTAACATGTTGTTCTCTTTGTGTTTCAGGCGACTGGGCTTGGAGGACTTTGTCGGTACAACCCAGGGAAAGACCAAACGACGTGTGTGAGCTGTCTCATTGAACCCTAAGAAGACGGTGAGTCAAAGTGCCAATATGTACACACCAGGGTCTGACTGATCAGTGCATCAGCGGTGAAGATTTTAGAAGGTTCTTTGCGGGTGGAAACAGGCCCGTGTACTGAAGGTTAGCTTTGGGTCTGTTTTGCAAGCTTTTAGTTTTAGCTGTGACTTTGTGTTTTTTACATTTCGGCCTTTATGGCTGTGCCAGTCAAGCATACCATGAAATAATTAGTGATTCACAGATGCAGTTATGAGCCGCTGCTGATATCTCGCCTCTGTGTACCTACACTATAGGTTAAAAATGTAAGAACACCCCCAATTTTGCCAGTTTTTATTGATATCCAAGTCCAGTGAATAGCCATAACCATTAATGGTACAAAATCCAGTCAGCTGTAAGCTTTTAGGGAGAAAATAAGGTAAATAGGAAAAAAATAAAGCCCTTTTTTGAGGAACAATGGTTCATTGGTTAACAACTTGCAGCTTTTTTGCTGCAATAGAAGTAAATTATACATTAAAGGTTGATGTAAACAATTCACAATCTACAACCCCCTTGACCCTGTTTATGTCTGGTCATGTCATGTGACTAGCATCTGGATTGCATCCTGATAAGATACATGATTCTGATTAGCCACATGCATTTACACTCGTTAGTCAGAATCGTCTCCTCGGTTATTCAGACTGAAATCTGATTGCTGTGTGGAACAGAATATGCAAATTTGCTCGTTGCGCAGCAATTATTGCTGGTGTTTTGGTTGTACTGGGAGTAGGGTTGCAAAGGGGTGGAAAATTTCTGATAAATTTCCAGTAAATTACCGGTGTCTTTCCATGGGAACTTTAGTTCGGGAATATTCCTGAATGGCTAGTATAGGCTAGCTACCTATACGTTTTTGCCTCAACAGGTTCCTGTAACCAAGAATGAATGCTTATTAATTATTCATTATTAACATCAAATCAAATAAAGTGTATTTTCCCACAAGCTAGTGGTGAGTGTCAGATTTCTAGAAATCATCTAGACATATGCTGTATATGTGATGGAGGAAAGACCAGTGAATGCAGGGGTGTGGTCTCAATAGCCCTGCAGTGTGTAATGTGCCATGTTTCTTGGATTGAGGAGCAGCTTTACTATTCATTCTTTTTTTGTATCATATCTAATTATTTTAGCCAAGGTTATGCTTCAGTATATTTTTCACCTATAAATATGCCAACTATATTCCAACTATATGCAAGTGTCTCACATTTCTCAGCTTCAAATATTCCCATTTTATTCCCATTAATTCCTGTTAATTCCCATGGTAAATTTCCCAGAAAATTGCAACCCTAACGGAGAGGATTTGTATCTGTCGATCTGATGATATCCTTTACCCACAAATTGGAACTTTACTTTACCTCATTGGACATCAGTATCATTAGTTCCTTAGTCAGGACCTAATACACACACAATAGTATTACAAAAACAAGACTACACATGAACGCTCCAGTGAGAGTGCTGTAAATGTCTAGAATTCTTTCAGGCATTTGCATTGTGCTTTGTTTTTTGAGTGAACTTTTGGAGATTGCTCCTTTATCACAGCAGATGGGACTCTGATGGCAAGCTCAGATGAGCAATGGAACAATATGTTCATTTCTCATGGTAATTTGAAGCCACCCTTTAAGAATTAAAGGGATTCATTTATTTAACAAAGGCATTATTAATATAGCCTGCTTGTCAGGTTTCCACAGACAGGAGACTGCGTCAAAGATGAAATTACTCTGTCTGGGGTTTCATTACCTCTTTCCTTTTCAGCACGGCTGATGGTGGTGATGATGGTGATGCATGCTTTCTGGCTGCTGGTGAAAAGCACGTCGTTGCTCTCGGTTGCTGCTGTTGTATGTGCAGTTTGACTGTGTGTTGGTGGCATATTTAAAAGCAGAGCAGTGTTTGATCTCTCCTCGCTGGTCCTGCAGGAGCACATCCTGCCTGAGCTCAGTGCTATTTTAGGACAACTGCTGCAGTAGGGGGTCTCCTCTCCTACCTCTCCATCTACATTCAAAAGGCAGGGCTGATTTATGGTGGATTGGTTTTGCGCTGCGCACCGAGGATCCGATCCACTCCTGTCTAAGGAATCGGTCCAGTTAATTTTGTCAATTCTCAGGGGAGGGGGAGGGACCCTCCTAAGCCAGTTGTTAGATCAGCATGCCTGCTTGCTTTTAGGGATGGATATAGTTGTTTAAATATGCAGGCATCAGAGCTCATCTTACATTTCTTATTCAGGTATGTGAATAAGACATTTGCAGTATTGGGGTGGGGTTGGGTGGGGTGCAGTATATATGAAATGAATAAATAATTGCTGTATCATGTATCTAATAAAGTTTTTGACTCAAGATACAATGGAGACTCACAACAGATGTTGAGACACAAGCAACTGAAATTGCTTCTTGAATGACATATAAGCTAGTATCTGTAGCATCACTGTTGGAACAACCTTGTACCTCCAGAATGGTGGTACAAAGAGCCTGTTCTAAACTCTGTAAGTTAATGTAACACAGTTTGATTCTAGGTACGCTCAATATATTAAGCATGTGGTGCAACAAAGGGTTTTTGACTCCTAAACCCAAATAGTGGTCTGTATGTTCAGTAATCCTCTTTTCACATTGGCTGAACCCCAGCTGTTTGTCGTTATTCACTTTCCTGTATGTTATGCACATATTATCCACTGATTGGCCACTGCTATTTCAGGTTCATCGCTACAAAGATTTGTATCGAACAACTCTCACCTGTTCAAGATCATCAAGAAAAATCAGTTGTGTACAATAGAGAAAAAAGAAATCAGAATTCCGATCCGTTTCTGATCTTGGATCCCATATAAAAGTGGCTTGGAAATGATTTGCATCCTGAAATGTATTAGAAGATCAATGTCATCTCAGAACAAAATATATATATTGCAATATAGTCAAAATACAAGGAGACAAGGCTTTGTTTTGACTAGTCCGATGTTGTGTCCACCTTTTCCCGCCATGCCCTATTTTCAGAGTGAACGCAGTCTGAAGTATGAGAGTAGGGTTTAAGTGGTTGTTTTAAATTTCTATGTCTGTCAACCATAGTCGCAGTCAAAAGCTTACCCCCACAATAAGATCAGGCAGCTGCTGTGGGGCACCATATCCAAAAAAGAGGACCTGAGACTATGGATGACCTGGACATTCAAAACAACCACCTAAACGTCCATATGTCTGCTCTCACCATTTTGTGGAGGGGAAACTCTGTTATGAAGCTCTGGTGAAGTGGACGCAGCAGGTGTTCGGGAGCCTATCAGGTGGGAGTTAGCCAGCCTAAGAGCTAACCTATTTAGCTAAGAGCATCACAAGCACCCGACACCTTTACTACATCCAAGCTTCAAAACCCAAGCCATTTCTCTGGGTAAGGATGTTCTGGTGTTGGTTTTCCTTCACAAAATCTTAAGAGCAGACGTACGGACATCTGGGTGGACGTTTTAAATTTAGCGTCTTCAACTTCAACCATGGATGCAGGTCCTTTTCTTTGGAAAGGGGTGGATATAAGTTCTTTAGTGCTCCACAACACACTGTTGTTGTTCTTCCTGTCATGAGTAAGTGAGCGTGTTATGTTACTCATGTGACATATTTATAATCACTGTGGTTATAATCTAGATAAATGGATCTTCTGTAGCACTGGATGTTGATTGCCACCCTCATTGTTTAATGGACAATAAGGTGGCTAAGATGGAGATGTTGGGATGTTCAAACTGAAGATATTTGGTGTGTAAAAGTGGTTCAGATCTGCATCCCTACAAACTGTTCCCTTTCCCATCGCTTCCATCAGTGCAAATTCCAAAGCCTTTGGTCTGTACTTCGTCTCCAAGCCCTAGGAGTTGTCAGCGAGTTTGCTCCGAGGAAGGGGTGGCCTTGCAAGGTTAGGGCTTCAGGAGCAGAACATGGCCTGGAACAGGGAAGTGCGCACCTGCTCCTCTCTTCTCTGCAGGAGATCCGGGAGAAAAAGAGGTGGCGAGAGCGAGAGAGGTGTAGACTACGGGCCTGGGGCGCTTGCCGCCTCGCTGCTCACTCCACTGCCTCTTTAGCTCCCTGATCAGGTGCATGAGCTCCTCAGCCATATGTGAGCTCATTGAATCCCTCATTCTTCATCCCCCCCCTACTTTATCTACAGACAGCAGAGGGGTGGCCACATGCACTAACATCCATTACCACTGCTTCCTGGATTAGACTAATTGCTTCGATGCCCAGCAGGGTCACAGCACTGGGGGGTCTGTTTGGTAGAGCGGAAGTCGGCTGTCTTTTCCCCATCTCTGTAACTGCATTAAAGGCTTTGCATTCTACAGTTTTATTACATCTTATTAGATTCTACCCCAGAAAGTCCACTTATAAGGTTTCTATTGCAGGAACAGCTGTGACTCTTTATTACATGACTCTTTTACAACCTCCTCTTTATAATTAAGCGGGTTGCTGGAATGGCAAGCTTCCACCAGAATTAAACAGTTGCAGTTCTCCTGAGACTATAGATTTCAGAGGGAAATACTCCTGGACATCAGAACAAATAAACTTAAGAAAGCTGTACAGTCCTGACAGCCAGGAACAACACAACACGGTCATTTCCCATAACATCTTTAGTTCCAGTCAACTCAACACAACCCACTGTCTGCAGTAACAACACTGGTTATCACATCAGTGTGAATGCATGGACTAAACAGCTGTGGGCTGAATGGATGGTGATACCGAAGTGCCTCCATGGTTTTAGGCAAATTCAGTAGGATGTTAGAGCTTTATTTCTGTACGGACTGCATGGCCTTTCTGGACAGTGTTTGCATGGTATGTTAAATGTTAACATTAATTTTTATATTTTCCTTATAAAAAAAGAACAAAACAGGTTAAAAACAAAAAATAAACCATTAAATGGGAATTTAAAACCTTGAAGTTTTAAATTCTCCTTTTCATAATAAAAAAGAAAATCCAGGATATGGACCTCTTAAAGCTTTACATATCAGGTTTAAGCGAGATATAACTCAGACTTTACTGAGCTAAAATCCATGCAAAATTAATTCACCAATGGATTGAAGTGTAAATTCAATTGGTCTAATACACCTTACCTGAGAAATCTGATGACGGAAGGTTATGATGTTCTAGACCACGGCTTTGATCGTGTTCTTCAGACTTGCTGAGATGATATCTGAAATGGGGGGTTTTGTCACTGTCTGGGCTTCTTATACCTAAGTGAGAGTGATTTAATCATGGGCTGAACAGTTAGTGATTACTGGAGGAGAATGTTCCAGTCTTTGGATCTTATCACTTAAAAAGCTGCACCAGGTTCTTTCAGATCCAGGTATTGACTCCTGAGCTGTCTTCCGCTGACCTGCTTTTGTGCCTCAGCCTTCCAGGACTTGACTTACACAGTGTTTCTGCTGCTCTGGTCACTCCTTTCTCTTTTGCACTGCTGTGATTTATCACCCCCTTGTTCAGAAACTCAAGGGATCTGTGCACCGGGATGCAGTTTACTGTTACTGTCTATGCATTTATTGAATTATTTTTTCTTATAGCCACTAACTAACTTAAACAGATGACTCTCTCCTCACAGATGTGCTACATTTACATTGGGCAACGATCTTTAATTTGCGGCAGTGCTAAAATATATCTTAATTTCTATGCAGGCAGTGGACTGTTCAAACTTATAATAGCCCCACACTTTGTTTACGTCAGATACAGCAATATGAAAAAACAAGGATCATCTATCATTTCAGAGAGAAGACGGATCCAAGTGAGCGAGTAAGAGAAGAAAAAGGCTTATTGCCGCATTTTCACTTTTAGCACAATTGCTTTCCTATCCTCTGACCTCTATGACTGAGTCATTTTTCGATGCATACATTCCCTGAATCCATTACTAAAGAGAGATAAGAGGGTCTAAGGCCTTTTTAACACAGTCTTGTGAAAGCTTTTGAGTTGCGAACGCAGCTCCCGCTATGTGGCATTAACTTTAATGGCCTTAAAGGAAAAACGTAGCAACAGATCTAAAAGCAAGAACAGGCAGGTATGGACAGATGTGATCCTGCTTGCATTAAGTGCTTTAAGTGACCATTGAGGATCAGCTCACTCTGATCTCTAAATTGATAAAACCACAGCGCACAGTAGCCATGCTCTGATCTGGGAATTGTGGGGTATTTTCCATATATTCAGACTACCAGTCAAAAGTTTTAGAACACCCCACATTTTCAGGGCTTAATTTACTTCCATTGCTCCAGACCAGCTGTAAGTTGTTAACCAATAATGTCCCCTAATGAGAGCCTATTTATCGAATTATTTATTTATATAGTTTATTTCATTTTCCCTCAAAAGGCCTGGCAGCTTACTTTTGCACCATTTGAGGTCACTGGACTTTGTGCCATTTCAGATTATTCACTGGACTCGAACTGCATAAATATAAAAGTGTAAAGGTTGGGGTTCTTTTAAAACTTTTGACTGGTAGTATACACCGATAAGCCAAAACACTGATTGCTCGTAGATGAAGCGAGTAATCTTGCCTAATCTGACGACTGTGTTTAGCATCAGCATCTCTACTGAACAGCTCAGTGAAAGTTAGTGTGTGTGTGTGTGTGTGTGTGTGTGTGTGTGTGTGTGTGTGTGTGTGTGTGTGTGTGTGCGCGCGTGTGCGTGTGCGTGTGCGTGCGCTTAGTTGTATCTTGCGCATGAATGGCACCTCAGAGGCATCAGACCTCAGCGTCAGTTTCATTGAAATGCTGACGTGAGTGTGTCGTCAGCAGGGAATGGCCTTTCAGTGAAAGTAGCTGTTAAGGCTCTTGAGTGCAGCAGCCCGGCTGTCTCCTCCCATAATGCAGAGCGTGGCTGAAGCCCTGGAGGTTTGGGTCATTGCTAAGACAGATTCTCTCTCTCTCTCTCTCTCTCTCTCTCTCTCTCTCTGTGTGTGTGTGTGTGTGTGTCTCTCTCTCTCTCTCTCTCTCTCTCTCTCTCTGTGTGTGTGTGTCTCTCTCTCTCTCTCTCTCTCTCTCTCTCTCTCTCTCTCTCTCTCTCTCTCTGTGTGTGTGTGTCTGTCTCTCTTTGAAACCTTTACCAAGTCTCTCTCTCTCTCTCTCTCTCTCTCTCTCTCTCTCTCTCTCTCTCTCTCTCTCTTCTCTCTCTCGTTCTCTCCGCTCATGTAACCACTACCGTCTGCAGGCAAGTCAATATCTCCAGTTATGTAGATGTGTCCGATTTAGGCATAGAGTTCAGGCCATGTTAGGAAAACCCAATACCCGTCCCGTCAGACGCTCAGGTCCGCACACCGACTGGATGCTTGCCTTTGAAAATGAAACGTGTGGGGGTTTATGTGGTATTTCCTCCCATTTGCTGTTTCTATTTTCGGTCATATATACGACACCGTAGGAAGCAGAGTAGTTTTGTGTAGACGGAGCGTTTCATATCAAAGCCTTGTGTGCTTTGGAAACCTGCTTTCTGGAGACTGTGACTGTAATAGCTGTTGTGTCATCTGGCCGAGACTGCAATAGTGAGGTTGCGTCTGTATTACTGAAGAGTTTAACCACAGAAAGTGGTCTCTGCACAGTGTTACCTTATCTGAAGTGTCTAAGGCTGTGAGTTGAATGAGATCACTGACACTAAAAGTGTCTGCACACACATGTAGGCATGTGCACGTATGCTGAGTGTATCTGATTTGCTATAGCCAGAGAAAATGCACGTAATGTTTAGACTTTATGCACCAAATGGACATGTTTCATGATATAACAGGCTTTTTTTTCCTCTTGTGAGCATTCTGAACCAGAAACAGGGCTTCCACATGTCCTGGGAAGTCTGGAAAACCTGGAACTGGCAGTCATGGAAACACCTGAAAAAGTAAGAAGTTGCTGAGAAATCCTAAATGGAGATTTAGGATGAAGTCATGGTATGACGTTGAGTTGGAGGTAAGGACGGACAGATGGATGGACGGATGTCATGATCTATGACCATCTATGTTTTGGAAAAATCCTGAAAATTGTCCTGAAAAAGTGAAAGTGCTGACAAATCTCAAACTTGTGAATATGATCTGATCGGCTCTCAGGTTCGGTTAGATATCCTGAAATATCAAAATATCTCCCAAATACAGATTCCTCCATCTCTAGTAACTGTCTGTGCTGTCCAGGGAAGAATAGATGGACGAACGTCATGAGCTACGACCATCTATGTCTTGGAAAAATCCTGAAAGTTGTCTTCCAAACACTGTCCAAAGGACTGCTGAGAAACCTCGAAGGGTACAGTGCAGTTGCTACAGCTAGTCATATTAGTGTTTTCTGCCAGGCTGAATCATTTACACACTAGAACCACAAAAGCTGTGTCTTTCTGTTTTGCTTTTGAAGAAGGAAAGCTCAGGTGGTGGTGGAAGAAGAGCTGCTTGATTTGTGCCCAGTGGCTCGTGAGCGCAGCTGTGCCTGCCGAATGCGCCGCTCTGTACAACGGGGTTAATGTATGTGGCACGTGCTTATAACGTGTGCATGTGTGTGTGAAAAGGATGAGGGCAGCCAGCTGGCTGTCAGAATGAAAGGCTGATGATGGCAAGTGAGGTTGCCTTTGCCTTTCACACCCTGGGCATCGAGAGGCCAGCAGTGCTTGTCCTCCCTGCAGCCTCACCCTGTTAAAAATGTTAATATCTGTACTGTATACAATACTGCTATAAGCACTGATAAGGAAATTGTGGCCCAAAGACAGTTGTCCTTATTTCTGCTAATGCTGTGTCAGTGTTAACTGGAGAAATTGGGACTGTAGTCACCTGGATCTAGATTTTTTTCCAATTAATATGCAGACATTTACCGCAGTAATCCAGTGGCACTTGAACATTTTTTATGTTTTTATATACAGTGTGTAGTACACTAGATGGGCAAAAGTCTTGAGACACCTGCTTAGGTTGTTTTTTCTGTAGTCAAAGGTATTCAAAAAGAGTTTATACTGCTATTGGTGGAGTAGCTGTTGACCTAGTAGAGATGTACCCATCAGTGTTTTTGGGGTTTATGCTCGATCGGCTTTATCGAGTTCCGGCAAGGAACTGCAGCATCCTCTGACCAAGAAGCCTCATGCAGTATCCTTAACTTGTGGATATGATCTGATTGGCTCTCGGGAGGAGAAATATCACCCAATCACATATTTTGGACTGGAAGTAGGCTAATACGTGGCTGAACTACTCTTCAATCTCTAGTAACTGTCTGTGATGTCCAGGGAAGGCTTTCTACTAGATTTTGGAGGTCAGGATGTTGGATGAGCACCACCTCATCCCCAACTCATCCCAAAAGTACTGGATGGAGCACCAGACATCATTCCAGAGAAAACTGTTCCACTGTGCCACAGCTCAATGCTGGGGGGCTTTATACCCCATTTAGCCCACACCTGGCATTGGGCATGGGCATATGTTTATCTGTTAAAGAGAGTCCTATTCTATTGAGGATACGTCTCTACAGAAACAAGACAAGCTGTGTGTGTGCATTTGCATCTGTGTCGGCAATAGGTGCAACTTAAAGGAGCTGAATGCATTCATTTGAAGGGGTGTCCACAAACATTTAGACATATAGTGTGTGTGTGTGTGTGTGTGTGTGTGTGTATATGGTATATAATTCATGCCAGTTACAGCCAGTATATCTCCATTTTTGTTTTTCTCTTTTTTTTTTTTTTTACTTTTTCCATTTGAGAGTCCAGGAAACCTCCTCCTGTAAAATTCATTTTTGAGGTAAAAGTGGAAAGGTGGCCATCAATCCTGCCCCTGTCGACATTATCTCCTACCCCACCTGAGGTTATCTGACCCATCTAATTACTGCCTTCAGTTTTTGATTAACTGAAGGAAATGTGTTTTATATATGGGCTGGAAACTAGATCTCCAGCATCTAAGGCAGAAGGCCTCCAGCTTGCTGGTGGTTAGGTATTGTATTATACATCAAAGCCCCTGCCCGCACCTTCTCCCTGCCACCATCCTGTAATGCCCTCTGTCTCGTCTGTTTGTTCCCGACAGGTCCTCTGGCCCTGTGTGTGTGAAGCAGCTTCTCTGGGCTCTGCTAAATGCAAATAAACTCCCTCCTCTTCCACGCCGAGGAATTTCCTCCCGTCCTGATTGAGAAACGCAAATGATCCGAAACGACTTGTTGAAATAAGGTTCAGAGTTATTTGATTGGAAGCGTGCAGCTTTGTAATTATTCCAAAAAGTGCAGAGAGAATAGGAAGTCAACAGCTCACTCTGCTGAAGTTTACCTCCACCTGACCAGACTTTTGATCAGCTTTGCTCTATTTAGCAGGGTAGGCCTCCGGGTTTCGGTGCAGTGTCTGGAAGCCTGAATTCTGCTGTTCTACAATGGCTGCAAGAATGACACAGAGCAGTGTTGTAAAATATGCAATTGTGTGTGTGTGTGTGTGTGTGTGTGTGTGTGTATATATATATATATATATATATATATATATATATATATATATATAGATATATATTCATATAGATAGATATATATTCATATAGATAGATATATATAGATATATATTCATATAGATATATATATTCATATAGATATATATATATATATATTCATATATATATATATTCATATAGATAGATATATATTCATATAGATATATATATATATATATATATATATATATAGATATATATTCATATAGATATATATATTCATATAGATATATATATTCATATAGATATATTAATAGTTTTTAATATAAATATTTTGTAAGGCTCCCATTTCATAAACAGACTGTGTGTGTGTGTGTGTGTGTGTGTGTGTGTGTGTGTGTGTGAGAATAGAGGATTCTCCTATTTTCCTCACCTGCTTTGAACTTCTCCATGCTCCAGCCGCTTCATTCATGCTAATTAGCCACAGACGCACTCTTAGCAGCGGCGTGCAGAATCGCCGCTGTTCACGCCTGTTTGTTTGTAATCAGAAACCTGTGTTTATTTATGCTGAATTCCTGTTCCTCCTTCCCTCCCTAAACGCCACACTGGTGGACTGATTGCATCACAGTATTCAGCAATCAGATTAAACGTTTGGAGGTAGTATAATTACAGGTTCAGCTGATTAATATGGCTGATGTAATGAGAGAGAGAGAGAGAGAGCGAGAGAGAGAGAGAGAGAGCGAGAGCGAGATGGAGGGAGCACCAGAGCAGTAGCTTCTTGCACCTGCAGCCTAAATGAGTTCTTCATACTGTATGTGAATGTGTATGGCTGCATGCATGCTCAGTGCAGCTTGCTTTGTGCTGTAATTTTGCCTCCACTCCTGTTTCATGTTTTATGAGTGTCGCACGCTAGTTTATTGCTGCTGCAGAGGAGACATGCCGTAGCTGCCTCCAGACTTCTATTTGCCCTTTTCTCCATTAGCAAAGCTAATTATAGTCAGAAGAGAAAATGAAACGGGTTTAATTTTCTTGCAACAATATGAGGACATGGTGCAGAAATGTGAAAGCTTGTAATACCAGCCAGTGGTTTTTGGTTTTGGGACTGCTGTCTGCTTTTAAAAAAGAGTGCTGTTTGCCTCTAGTAGGAGGCAGAGGACTGAACAGTGTGCCTCCAGTTCTCTTTTAATGGTTTTAATTGTGGGCTTTGCAGATCATTTCTTTTTTTTTTCCAGGTTGTCTGTTTGTCCAGGTGCTCACTGAAAGAGCTACATTTTCTCAGGTGGGTTTACCATCAGATTTAGTTGTTTGCTACCATAAAAAAAAGTGTTGGCTATTCTTGTTTGGGTTGAATGTGGACCTGGAACAGGCTTTAGGGGAACACTCTGCTCCCCACTCAGAACAAAAAGTCATTCAGATTAGAGTTTCCATTGACGTAAATACTGTGAAGTCCTCTGTGCGCCACTGTGAGTGACCTTAAACACAGCTCAGCTCTTGTAAGAAATTCCAGATTTCGTCCCCTCACATCCCATAGGAAAGCAGAATGCAAAAATGATGTGTTTCTCTGAGCCAATACAGATTGTCTGTAGACACTAAAGCTGAATATATGTATAGTAGAGTGTATTGAGACGATTGTCATTAACAGTAGTCGTTGGTTGTTTATTTGATTATAGTGTGAAAATTTATAGGTTCACAATTCTGCCACAAAACAAACTTGATAGGACAAATTCCGGAAAAATTCTAGAAATTATGATTTGCAAATGCAGTTACACTTTAATTTGAGTACTCCTGCTAGTACTGATGCTCTTAAGAGTAAAACAACAACATCTGAATACACGGAGGTCTTCTCTTGAAGATGTTGATGCTTAACTGACGTTAGATACATTTACAGTCGATCTGTTACGTCAAGTAGACTTAATATGTTACTTACCATTAAGGAAAATCTAACCCAGTCTTACCCAAAAGCTTACCCCAACCCTGACCCTGATCTTAACCTTAACCTCAATCAAGAACCTAATCCTAACTCTCATTCTGACCCTAATCTTAACCTCAACCCCGGTTTTGTACTGGTGTCAGCAGCAGACCTGTAACAGCTGGTTTGGTGCTGTTTTAGACCTGTAAGATGATCAGTGATTTTTCAGGTGAACAGCTACACATCTGAATTTGGACTCTTCAAATAAAGCAGAACAAAAAGCTGAATTCAGTGGAAGATTTCAGTAAATGTCTCTTAATAATCTACTGAATGCTCAGATGCCGCTACATCACTATGTTATTACTGAGAGTCTGACGAGTGTTTCTTCCATCTAAAAAGGACCACTCCGAATAGTGTTCCCTAAAAACGCAGTAATACATGTTAAAATACATGTTTGTAGCTAAGAATAATCATTTAAATTAATGCACATTTAAAATATGCAGTCAAAGAAATGACCCATAATCCAATACCAATCAAAATCAGGCGCGGAAGCAAATCTAATCATTAACTTTCCCAAAACCTTTCCAGTGTTTCTCTCATCATTTCTAAACCACTACTTTTGCAGAGCTTTCCTGTTTGTTACATTTTAGACTGGTTTCATTAAGCCTTCAACTTTGACTTGCTCATCTTTAAAAAAAAAAAAAAAAAAATTTGTGTCCCAAAACTTTTGACACTGTATAGTTACTCAGAATACAGATCTATACTTTGCAGTATAAGGAAGTCAATTCACCACATCAGTCACCAAGCAAATTCAGGGCATATATCCCAGTGTACCCTCCCACTCTGTGGGGTCATATGGCGGGGTTGCAGTAAGGGTCAGATTGGTGGCTCTGGGCTTGTGATGTCTGCGTGTGTGATGTGTCTGGGTGTGAAGCGATAGTTTCCACCACTGCAGCTGCATCCCCACGTCACTCATATCGACCTGTGCTGCAGGGTGGGATGTGTGTAACACGCAGCCTTTCTCCACAGATTGGTCCACAGATAATAGGCACACAGGCCCACCTCCTTTCTGTCCCATGCAAGAAGTTATGAATATGGAGATTAGAGGCTTACTAATAAGGAAAGACGTGGTCACTTGAATTAAAGAGGTGTCGAAATTCATCTTTGTGTTTACTGCATCTTGGTGATTACTTCTCTGAGCGATGTCATGGAAGCAATACCACATTTATGTGTTATAGAATTGTGTGAGGATCTGTAAATTGGTAAAGGACCTTTACATGAAGTGATGTTTCTTCAGACCTTTCAAAGGTTCTTTAGAGAACTGGAGAACTGGTTCTTCTGTTTAAACCATCTTTATATTTTATTTATTTTTTTAAATGCCAAAAATCGAAGCAATCAGGTTCAAACCCTCCACATTTTAGTAAGATAAGTAAGATATCAGGCACTGTGATCCGAGGACTGCTGTTTCGAATTCTGGGTCATGTTGCTTGCCATCAGCAGCTGGAACCTGAATGAGCACACATGAACATGCTCTCTCAGGTGTGGGTTGATGGCATTTTCTCCCTACATCACTCTGAATGTGATGCTGATGTTGGCTGTTGTAGCTGAGGTGTGGAGCGCGCTGGCTGCCTGGCAATGCTGCCGCAGCTGCAGTTTGATGGGGGGAGTTCATATGAATGGGTATGGGTAAGTGGCCTTCTAAATTGGGTAGAAAATGGAGTAAAATTAGAAGTAAATTAAAAAAAAGAAAGAAAAAAACGATCATCTCACTACTTGCACCCAAGCAGAAAAAAGTGTTAATGAAAGAAGTGCTAATGTTTTCTTTTACACTCTGTTCTAGATAATTTACATTTAAGGCAGTTAGCAGACGCTCTTATACAGAGCAACTTACAAAAGTGCTTCACCGTTTACCCAAGAATAACCTCAGCTAGTTTGAATAGACTTAAAAATTCAAAGGTACCTCTAAGCTTAGACACTACTAAACACGAGTCAATAAGGAGACCATAGTATTTGTGTAATAAATATTTGCCCATGTACTCTTTGAGGAATTGGGTCTTCAGCCTGGGTTTGAAGAGAGCGAGCGACTCCCTGTTCGGACACCCAGCGGTGCCACTTCGGTGCCAGGACAGAAAAAAGCCTGAACGCTTGTTGGATAATAACCAGTTAGGTGTGAGAGATAATCTTCACATTACTGTGAGCATTACTATGTTGGACAAATGGCATGTACCAAGAAATTACTTGGAAATACCCAACAGGTTCTAGATATAGGGCTGAAAAATAGAGAAAAGGAACAGTGATTAATCTAAACTGGACGATCCATAGTGGTACAAAGAGGTTAGTACAAGCATACTGACACTAAACCTCTCTTACTGTTTCCTGCGTTTAAGCTGGGAAATACATCGGCAACTGCCAGGGAGTCCATTGGGGTGTTGCGCCTCACTTTACCTGCCCAGTACCTTACAGTGATAGGAACATTGAAACCCTTAATGTGTCACAATGAGCAGTTACAATGTCTAATCATTTAGACATGTTTCCGTCCACCCATGTGTCCTACCTCAGGGTTCTTCCTGTTATTCATGGCTGGGTCATGCAGTAGGACCTCCAAAGCGTTCAACCCCTCACTGATCCCACTGTTCCTGTGAATCATTCATCAGCTCATAAGAATGCTGTCACTGCCTCTTGTGTCTCTCTCTCTCTCTCTCTCACTCTCACTCTCACTCTCACTCTCTCTCTCTCTCTCTCTCTCTCACTCTGTTCTACAGTAATCATTTTTGACTCCTGCTTCTCGTGGTAGCCAAAGTTTATAATCTTCTCCAAAGACAAAAGATCAATAGACTTAGGATTTTTCTTCCTTGCTCAGCTGAGCACATGTTTATGCATGTTTGAGTGAATTCCCTCTGCTGTAGTTTGGTGTAGGTTTTTAAGGGCTTTCTGTATGGTCCCGGTGTTGATGCAGTGTTTGGCTTAATGAATTCCTGGGGAATGTTCTGCCGCTCTGCGTGTGAGGGGGGATTTCTCTTTCTTTAGGGGATTTGTAGCACTTTGATGCTTTAGACTTACTTCAAACCCACTTTCTGATTATAAGCGGCATCAGCAACGTAGGGCAGGGTGGCATGGTTTCTGGTAGGGATGCACCAACTCTCACAACTGGGATAAGTCTTGTGTGGCTGATAGCAATACAGAAACCAATAACTTTAATTCAGATGTATTTCTGTAGGCTTTTCTCAATGTTGTCACAAAGCAGCTTTGCAGATATCCAGGTCCGAGCCTCTTTGGAGCAAGCTAGTGGCAACAGTGTCAAGGAAAAACTCCCTCAGGTCGAGAGAAAGAAACCTAGAGTACAATAATAAGCAAAACAGGAATAAAATAACATTTAAAAAAAAAAATGCTGAATCAAGGAAAAAAAGTAAATGTGCCGTCAAAGAGAGATGATTAAGTCCATGCAGATAAACAGTCACAAGCATAGTCATGCAGTGAGGTACGGATGAATCAGTGTGAGGCTCCAGAGCAGGACAGCGGACAGCAGGGTAGTGGAGAGCCAGGTCTGGCGGTAGCAGGATGGAACAGTCAGAACTGGCCATCTCTGTACATGGGAAAGAGACAAAGAAAACAAAGTAGGGACAAACACAAGGGATTAGGAAGAGCGCAGCAAAATTTTATAGGGGGGGTTATACAGCGGGCCAGGATCCAATCGGTAGGCATAAGCAGCCAACCACAAATGGACGTCAGCTAGTAGATAATAAGCAGGTGACTATATATATTTTTTGCATGTTAAAAAGCAAATCTGTTTTACGGTCGCCAGCTCCCCAGCCCAGCGTGACTGGAAAGAGAAGGTAGTGCAGGATGCGCTGCTCAGCAGGAACACCAGGTCCGTCTGCTCTCGGAGACTTCTGTCAACCTAATTCACTTCGCAGCCAGATTATCAAATCTCAGTGCGCGATTTTGCTGCTTCTCTTGTCTCTGTTTGCTAATCAGTGATGATAATGGTGTATTTACATATCTGCATTAACTGTAATTGTTTGCTTTGATGAAATGCAGCGTTAAGTTGGCAAAATGTGCCTCATTTGCTGTGTAGCAGAAGTGCTGAGCAGGATTCTTTACAGAAGGAATCATTAGGGCTGCATAATTAATAGCGTTTTAACTGAAGTTGTGGCCGGCAATTTCTTAATTACTAAACACTGCCGTTAAAGAATTTCATTTTGTAGGAGAGTTTTGAGCAAACAAACAAAAAAAAAAGTTCTCAGTTAAATGATCAGTTATTCTCTGGTGCATCACATTTGCTAAAGCAGATTGGCCTTAACCCTAGAACACTAACGTTAAAATTAGTAACACCATCACTAATGTTGGGTATTTTTTACCCGGTATAAAATTCCAGGTAAAATATAGTTTTCATCCATTTATTTTAAAAGTACAACACTGTATGACAAGTTTTGGAACCCTTCTTTAATTTTACAACATACAACATCGCATGAAATAAAAAAAATGGATGACCCTATAAAAAAACTTAATTATTGGAAAATTGGGTAATCCTTAACAGGCAATGTCCTAACAAAAAAAAATAATGCTGCTGGGAACTTTGTCTTTGGTCCCCCTATTCCTGGGACATGTGAGCCCTGTCTGGTAAAGGCACAATCTTCCTGCATCACTGATAATTGTGGGACAGAGACAAAAATTGGCATTTTTTGAGAAGGGAAAAAATGACCAAATTCTTTTGATTATATGAATTTTCTTGGAAAATACCATTAATTGATATTTATTCATTGCCATTATGCTAATTAAGGATTATATGCAAATTCTGGGACAATTCTAACTTACCTTATGCCTTACATGCAGTCAGTAATGGCGAGGGCACACTGGTCGATGGCAGACATGACACCTGTGTTGCTGTCCGAGCCTGTGGGGCAGTCAGCAAACCTCACTAAGGGACCTCCGCTTTCTGCTGCCACTGGTCCAACCTCTCTAGCAGTAGTGCCAGGTGTAGGGATGTTGCACACAGTGCAGATGAGGATTCTGAGCTGACGGGACAGACTTGAAGAGGGGAGTCTCTGCTCTGCCCATGGCTTGATAAGTGCCATTGCCAAAGCCTGCATATACTGCTTCCTCCTCATTAGTGTGTCACCTCTCCTTAAGGCATTTTCCTTGTGAATGATCCATGAGTATCACACCAGCGTTCATCATGCCATATAACACACACAGTGGCCACCTCTTGGTTTTTGGTTTTTTCACTTGTTAGCATGCCATAGTAAAAATGCCTGATACAGGATGACAGCTGTGGCCTGAATGTTGTTTCCCTTGAAAAGTGCAAAGAGCGCCTGATTTAAACACACAAACACTAACATCAGGTAAATTCTGGGTAAAAATCACCCAAACGCATGCCTCTTGAAGAAACCACAGATGGGAGGAGGGAATCAACCATACCATTAAT
This sequence comes from Salminus brasiliensis, assembly GCF_030463535.1. Lineage (NCBI taxonomy): Eukaryota > Metazoa > Chordata > Actinopteri > Characiformes > Bryconidae > Salminus > Salminus brasiliensis. The sequence continues at coordinate 11,585,310 of NC_132885.1, read as the reverse complement.
GACATCAATGAGTGCCCTGAAGCTACCCAAAGTCCCATGCAACTCAAACAGCAGCAACACAATGAAAATCACATGACAAAAATTGTGTGGGTGAAAATCACCCGGCGTTAGCATTCTAGGGTTAATGTGCCAAATATTCCCAGTTCTTTAGTAGTTTGAAATTGCATCCTGAAGATTTACGTATCATATTTTACATTTTAATAACTGCAGCAAATTGCTGTATGTAAAAAGAAAATGTGAAGGTAACCTCAGTTTGTTTGTGCTCCTTGTCTCCCTCCCAGCTGAGTGTGAATGCCAGAGCTGTGCCACATGTGTGTATGGTTTTCCTGTTAAGATCATGAAGTTTTTATAGAAGAAACATGGCATTTTGAAGACCTTGATGTTTTCACATCAAGTCAGTATGCTAGCATTTAATGATCCCTTTTATGTGAAGAAAAGGGTGTTTTATGTCATTTTCTCACCAAATACAGACAGGATTGTGAAAAGGAGGGGGGAACTCAAGCCAACAAGATGCTGCACTGGTTTTTCATCAGGAGTCAAACTCCAGTATTAGAGTGCAGCAGCAATACACAGTTAACTGTTTTCTCAGAATAAGGAATAAAGGCTGTGTCTTAGTGCAGGGGTGCTGAGTTCTTTTCCTGGAAAGCCTTAGACCAGAGCAGTTTGATGATTCCCCTGCTCACTTCATTTCTGCTGTTTGCTCCGATGAATCAGACGGCCATCAGTTGAAACAGGCTAATCAGGTAGGATATGGCCAAACTATGCAGGAGATGCAGGAAGTCCTCATGGCTGATATTTCTCCAACAGTGTTTTTTATATTCTATCACCAATACCCTTTTTAATTGGGGGGAAAAAAGATGAAAAGCTGATCACTGATTGTACTGGCAAATTGTCATCTTATATGAGAAAAAAACAGGGTCCAGTATTTTTAAATGATGATGATGATGATGATGATGATGATGATGATGATTTGCTCACAGATAGGAGACTTGTCCAATATCAAATTTCCTAAATTAAAAAAAAATAGCAGCAGCTTGTTTTTTTTGTTTTTTTTATGGAGCAGACTGCTCAATGTCCTACTACTAGAGTAGTCCTCCAGTCACTGGACTGGTTACCAATAATAATTTGAAAGTGTTTGATTGTGTATATAAATCACTGAATGGTGAAACTTGCACTAAACTATATTACCGATCTGCTAGAAGGACATGAATCCAGTAGGCCTCTCCGTCTCCCAGGGAGCAGTCAGCTAGTGATGCCTAAAGTTAGAATGTACCTGAAGCAGGTGAAATAGCTGCCAAATATTGGAACAGTCTCACTGAAAATGTCTGCAAACAGCTTAAATACATTCTTCTTTTCCTGTGCCTTTGTTTAGCACTGCATGTTATCTTTTGTCTTCTATTTGATGTCTTTTATTTCTGTTTTTAATCTTGTTTATTTCATCTTGTTTTGAGTCTTAATTCATCACTTCATTTTTTGTGCTCTTCTTTTATCATTCCAGGTCTTTTAGATGCTAAATTACATTGTTTAATACTATGCTAGTGTTTTAAGGTTTGTGTTTGTGAGAAGCACTTTGAATTTCCTGTAAGTGCCTTGCCTCACCTCTGTAAATAAGTCAGATCAGTCATTTTGGCTTATTCTAATGATTGACTTTGAACTCTCATAGTTGATACAAAAAGCATTATTTGTCATTAGTTGTGTGTTACTGCTGCAAATAAGTATTTGAACACCTGTCAATCAGCAAGAATTCTGGCCCTCAAAGACCTGTTAGTCCGCCTCTAAAAAGTCCACCTCCACTCCACTTATTATTCTAAATTAGAAGCACCTGTTTGAGGTCGTTAGCTGCATACAGACACCTGTCCACCCCACACAATCAGTAAGACTCCAACTACTAACATAGCTAAGACCAAAGAGCTGTCCAAAGACACCAGAGACAAAATTGTAGACCTCCACAAGGCTGGAAAGGGCTATGGGGCAATTACTAAGCAGCTTGGTGAAAAAAGACTCAGACTGGGGCTCCATGCAAGATCTCACCTTGTGGCGTATCAGTGATCATAAGAAAGGTGAGGAATCAGCCCAGAACTACACGGGAGGAGCTGGTCAATGACCTGAAGAGAGCTGGCATGACTGTTTCCAAGGTTACTGTGGGTAATACACTAAGACGTCATTGTTTAAAGTCATGATTGGCACGGATGGTTCTCCTGCTTAAATCAGCCCCCGCCAGGCCCCTCTTAAGTTTGCCCATGACCATTTGGATGATCCAGAGGAGTCATGGGAGAAAGTTCTGTGGTCAGATGAGACCAAAATAGAACTTTTTGGTCTTAATCCCACTCGCCGTGTTTGGAGGACGAAGAATGATGAGTACCATCCCAAAAACACCATCCCTACTGTGAAGCATGGGGGTGGAAGCATCATGCTTTGGGGGTGTTTTTCTGCACATGGGACAGGACAACTGCACTGTATTAAGGAGAGGATGACTGGGGCCATGTATTGCGAGATTTTAGGGAACAACCTCCTTCCCTCAGTTAGAGCACTGAAGATGGGTCGTGGCTGGGTCTTTTAACATGACAATGACCCAAAGCACACAGCCAGGATAACCATGGAGTGGCTCCGTAAGAAGCATATCAAGGTTCTGGAGTGGCCTAGCCAGTCTTCAGACCTAAACCCTATAGAAAATCTTTGGAGGGAGCTCAAACTCTGTGTTTCTCAGCGACAGCCCAGAAACCTGGCTGATCTGGAGAAGATCTTTGTGGAGGAATGGGCCAAAATCCCTGCTGCAGTGTGTGCAAACCTAGTGAAAAACTACAGGAAACATTTAACCTCTGTAATTGCAAACAAAGGCTACTGTACCAAATATTAACATTGATTTTCACAGGTGTTCAAATACATATTTACAGCAGTAACACACAAATAAATTATTAACAAATCATACATTGTGATTTCCGGATTTTTTTTAGATTATGTCTCTCACAGTGGACATGCACCTAAGATGAAAATTTCAGACCCCTCCATGATTTCTAAGTGGGAGAACTTGCAAAGTCCCAGGGTGTTCAAATACTTATTTTCCTCGATGTACATATACATAATACCTGCAGATTGTACCGAGATTTCTCTTTCCATGCTTGTAAATATTAGACGTTCTGTGCTAACATTACTTCAGACACATGTCTCTACATCTAATTCTGCTGAAATCACACTAAAGTCTTTAAATATGTAAATATTTATTTGCCATTCTTTCATTTTTGAAATCTGCTGAAATTTAAATATTAACCAAATATTAGTGCTTTGGCAGCATGATGTTCACATTTTATTTACATTTTCATAGAAAAGGAAAAACAAAGGCAATAAAAGTAAAGCTGAGCAAAAACTACCCCTTTTCCCTATACTACCCCAAAAAGAGACAATACAGTGAACACATTCACATATATGACCGGGAAGACAAGAAAGGAAGGGAGGCCGGGTGTGTGCCAGTGCTACATAGTCACCTGTAATTCAAGCACATAAGCATTCCATTTTTCATAATGTCATTATGCCAAAGGTTAATTGTGGGTAAGCAGCACAATTTTCAGCACTTTTTTTTTTTCTGCACAGCCTTTAAATGAATTAATTAACTTTTTTTCGGTCCAACGCTGTATAGTTTGGGCCCTGGTTTAAACAGAAGCAGCTGATCAGTAATGCTGAGTATCTTAAACTCTACAGACTCATGAGGCTGTGTTAACAGATTCATAAACAGGATTACTGTTGTAGCTTCAAACTGCCCTAGGGCAGTGGATCTTCCCGCATGCCGGAGAGTGGCCTGCATGGCTGTTTGGCTTTCTTTTAGTGCAAATATGGAAATATTGAGGGGGCGTGTTAATGCGGCCCTGTCTGGAATCACTCTTCTGCTGGGGCACTTTTGCGTTCCCCTTCTCAGACAGAGTTGATATTTCCCAGGAAACTGCTGCTAAGCCCAGGCACTGGTCAGGCAACACTGCACATGTGGGTCAGCGCTCTGTGAGCTCTGTAAGCTGAGAGTGGGGACACTGGTGTGTCTGAGTGTGGTGATGCAGGCTGTGTTGGAGCCTGGCATGGCTGCACTGCTCTGCATAGAACAGATGGGGATTAAGTGAGAACCATTTGGAGGCTTGTGAGGATCGGCTGAAACGCGCAGCTCTTTCCCTCCTTGTTTTGTTTCCTGGCCTGGCGGACTGGTAGCCTGTGGTTGGGTTCAGATGAAGAGGTAGAGGGAGTGAAAGTGCCTGGGCTCTGAATATTGTTCAATGTCGAGGGTCGAACGTGTGGCACAAAACATAAAGATGTCTGTTAATGCAGCTGTAGTGGAGATCCTTGAATGTATGTTTCTTAGCATTCTGGGAGGCCTGTTGGGAAATCCATATACACAGCATACAGGGTGGTGACAAATGAAGTGAAATGAGTGGAGGTATGAAAAGTGCAGGTCTTTCCACACCAGTGTTGTTCAGAGATGTATAAAATTGCTAAGCTGGCCCAGTGGACCTGTATTTGAATACAGTGTTAATGAGTCTACCACTTCAAATGTGTTCCATCTCTTCTATTGTGAAAGGATGGAGTGAAGCATCCTACTCTTTTAGTGTGTAGTTTAAGATGTCTGTCCTGTCCGTTCTATTTGCAGCTCAGTTTAATATGTGGTTTAATATATGTGGCCTGCTGTGGTAGCAGCTGTATGCCTGGGTTAGCTTAATATGATCACAGGTAAACTGGGGACTCGTCTGGACGTCTCCTCGGCTTCCCAGGCTTTCGCTGCCCTACTGACCGCTGTTATAATGCATCCAGCCAAGCTTAATCCCAGTTCAGCTCCGCATGTAATGAAGACACAGGACCACATCATGCTTTCAAGACAATAGTGTGTGTTACTGACACAGACTGGCGGCTGGAAACAGCGGGCTTTAATTATTAAAGTTGGTGTGAGGGTGAGCTCAGGTCAGCTTTAACTTTAATGAATGCAATTATATGGGAAACGCTTGTGTTCTGGACTCCCCTTCTCTAGAGACGGCCAAGTATGGGCCAGTGGTTTTTGAAGTAGTGGCTCTGCTGAGCCATCGAATACAAACTTGCTTCACGGCTGCTGCAGTAAGTGATACTCGGGGTTATGGAGAGGCCCCTCGGAAAGCAGGAGTGTTAGTGTGGAGCCAGCAGACACAGGAGGCCACAAAGCGCTTTTTTCTTCCTCACAGGCAGAGAAGGCGGAGGAGGCAGTGCAAGGAAAGCACTTTCACACTCTTCTGCAGAGTCATGCCTCTCGCTCTCACCGGGAGAGCTAGCACTCAGCCCTGCTCAGCGCTTCTCCTGGGTCAGTCCTGTCCTGCTGAGGACCGTGGATGCTAACTAGACTTCTTGCTGTAGCTCGCTCTAGTCTCACTTCCTCCCTCCCTCCTGCCCTCTCTCGCTGCATTGCTCAACATAATAGCTGTCAAAAGGAAAACAAGAGCACCCAGTTATATGGTTACACACAGAGTTCATGACAAACAGGGTCCACATAATTGGGCGCTTTACGTAATGCTCCAAAAATGCCGACTTAAATAGCAGGGATCAGTGGGGCGGGAGGGCCCAGGCATGTCAAATCATTTTAATAGAAGATTATTTTCCTCCCACCGGACGTCAGGCTTAATTCCGAATGGGGCTAAGTGGCCGATGGAAGCAAATTACCCTTATTGTTCCCGTGATTATTCCAAACAACATCTCCTTTGTAGTACCTTCTTCTAATCTGGGCTCTTTCACAGGGATGAAAAGGAGATCAGGCCGAGTCAAGACAAGCGTGTAAAGCCCAAGCGCAGACCCTAAAACTGCGAGGACGCTAAAGCATGTATAATTATGGAGCTCAGTTCCCCAGCTGAGCTTTCATAGCATACTCACTGATGATGTTTGGATCTGGTTGATTGAATATGTGTACCGACTTAATTGGGAAAGAATGTAGGACAGGCTAGCTGGATAATAGCTGCAGGGCAGGCCCATAGGGTGCGCAGTGCCACACTGCCAGCCACCACGTCAATACCCAGGTCGATACGGCGCTCCGCACTGGCTTTTTGGAAACACCGTGTCACGAACATTAAGAGTGGTGTAGGTGTACATGAGTACAAATCTGACTGTGGTCGAATACGCTTGCATGTCCGCGGTGGTTGTCATAGTCACAACGCACATGGGCAAAGTGATGTAGGGTGACATTTATAGCTTATGTTCATGTGACGTGATTATAGAACTAACAGAACGGTCATGCTATATTTCACAACAGTGCTACACCCACAACATGAGCAGAGCAGGACATCTGACCTGGTCAGGAGATGACTTTAGCTTACACGCTAACTGTCTTTCAGTTCGTTTCAGAGACCGATTTTAAGCATGGCGTCAAACTACACTGTAAAAAATAGGGCTGCACAATCGGAATCGGACAGCTATTGCTCCAAAGTGACCGACCGGCAGCTTTATTGTTTTTGATCTATGTTGCCATTGCCTCTACATTTCAGTGTTTTTCAGTTGTTGTTTTTTTTCACACTGATTGCCTGTTTCATTTAAGGATTTTAACTGAACTCTGAACTAAATTAGCCAGAACAAGCAATATTCTTTGTATATCACACCATACAGAATGTATTGAATATATGCTGGTGTTTTTAATATGTTTAAAACAAAATTAAAAGAGCTGGTAGTAAGCAAAATCCTGATCAACTCTCCATATTTAAGACTGAATATATGAATGAGTACCTCCCACTTCCCGGTCTCACATTCTGACCTTAAGAACTACTGTGCTTTTAATGACTAAATAAATAAATAAATGTGATTTGAGTTGGCAAATTGATTGATCAGATTGGTTTTGTTGAATCTATGTTCAAGTAGCTTATGTTTTATAATTAAGCTTGAGCTTCATCTCAACAAAGGCGTATAAATAACCATCTCAATGGAATCATTTAAAGTGGCCAATTTCAAAGCAGCAACATTTATAAATGGTAAATATCTGCAGATAACATGTATTGGTGTAGGGTTATGAATGCAGTTCAGTGAATGAGCTGCAGAGTTCAGTATTAGTGCAGTAGTATAGTAGCATCACCTAAGTGTAAATACATTTATTTAGTAAATTTAGTATTAATAAATCAAATATCGGTTTAAAATATCAGTCGAATCTAAACTAATGATAACAGATGATATTTCTTAAGCAGTTGTCCCCCATTACCGAACATCTAATCCATCTAACATGGCCGGTACAGCAGACATTTTCTAGTCGTAATAATGGTGGTAATTCACACTGACCAGATTGCTAAGCAGGTCAACAGCAGTAGCTTCAGGCAGGAGAGAAGCGAGAGGCGTCTGTGAAGTGAGGCAGCGAGAGTGTGTGTTGGTGTAGCAGGAGCTAACCCCTACGAACGTTGACCGAACCCCTGACCAGCTGCTTTGTAAGCAAACTTTCAATAAACAGCCTGTTCGTAACACAGAAATGATATAGTAGCCACTTTCTTTGCTTCTAGGCTCGAAGGGAGATCTTTTTCAGCAGCAGGCTGTGCACTGGCTGCTCCGTCACACTCCGTCTCCTCCTCCCTGGCACACACTAATTGACAGAGTTAAAAAGAGGGGGGGAAGAAGCCGGTCCCAGACTGCCAGGCTGTTTTCACTGGCAATCTGAGACACGTCTGAGAATAACCTTGTGTTTTGTTTGTTTTTTGTTTTTTCCTCTCCCACCTCCCCTTTTTTTTGTAAACACCACCTCCTACACACCATGACAACACACGGTGCTAATAACAGAGCTCCAGCAGCTTATCAACATCAGGCTAGCATTTACACATTTGCCATGTTTTTCCCTTAGTCTCCTTGTGCTGAGCATATGCTAATGCTGTAGTCGCTTCCAAATGAGCATCGCGTCCTGAAAATGCTAGCAGTCCATAAACCCCACCCCCCATGTAGCTGCATTTAATAGAAAGCTAGATGAAAACCAGAGCATGTGTAATGGGATATCTAAGCTTCGCTGCTGGTGATGGTGAAGGGGCATACTTTTGTTTTCCTTTTTTTTTTTTTGTCCCCTAGAGCTTAATAAAACTGCTTGCCACTTTGGTGGCATGTGTAGCATATAAAATGACTTTTCAGGCATTGCTTTTGCAGTCTGGCAGTGTGTTCGTGTTGTGTGCTCAGAATATGGCCTTGAAGATGCGTGAGCCAACTTGCATGAATAGTTATGGTTGGGACTAGAAGCGAATTTAGTGGTCATAGTTTTGACAATATATTGCATATTAAAATAAAACTACTAACCTCTATAATCCTGCTGCTGAATCACATTTGGAGAGGGAACTATATTTGGAAGCAGGGAGTGATACGCCAGGGGCTAATGTGCGTGCATATATGCTCATATTAACACCAATAAGCTAATGCATGACTTACTAATACGACCACCTGCCAGATATGTTGTTGGTGCTTCATGCTTTACCAAAACGACGCACTCTACAAGATCTCTGAAGGTGGTCTGTGGTAATTGGCACCAAGAAGTTTTCCAGCACATTCCACAAGTCACTGTCTCGCGCACACCGATCCGGACAGTCATGTGATGTAAAAGAAAGCTGTACTTCTCAAACCAGACAACCTTCTTCCATTGTACCAAGGTCCATTTCCAACACTCCATTGTAGGTGCTTTCATTAGTGGACATCATGGGCACTCTGACAGGCCTCTGGCTATGCGGCACCATATGCAGCAAGCTGTGATGCACTGTTTGCTGTCACGCATCTGTCCCATAACCATCATTTGAAATTTTTCAGAGATCCTGGGTTGCCCAAACATGTTGGCACTAACATGTTGGCACGTTGTTCACTAAGGAGAAAAGATGTTGTGTGGAAGCTGTCGATTCCTCAGTAGCATCCACTGTTGTAGTAGCTAGATGTAGTTTAGGTTCAGTTTAGGTAAAGATGTCCCTCCTACTCATCCAGCACCAAATCTACTAATTTCTCCCATTGAATCTGGGTGACCAAAAACACCTTATGTTCCGCACCTCTGTGTTCTCATAGCTGATTACTGCCATGTTTATATCCAGCACTAACCCATCTTCCGTCCAGATGTAGCTTTTCCTCATTGTTCCTTCTTAAATCTGTACCGGTTGACGATCCAGGGCCGAGGCAGGGACGCCGGGAGCTACTTTTTTTTAATGACGTTGGATCGTAAACTAAATACACACATAAGGTTGTAAACAATGTGTTAATGTTTTCGGCAGATGCTGGTATCCATAGCAATTTATGACTGTAGCATGAGTAACGTGTGAAGTCATGTAAACTATTTTTATTGGGAACTCATGGCAGTATAGTTCGTGTTTGGACGAGTCTATGTTGAATCGGTGACTATTAGGAACTATTCGTCAGTCGGAAAGACATCAATGTTTTCTCCATAAATAACATCCCCTATCTTCTAATCCTCCATTGCTTTATCACTAGGAGGCAGCAGAAAGAGCAACATTGCATAACCACACCCCACCACTGTTCTACATCAGGTAAAACAGAGAGATAATCTGATTTGTATGATATCATCTCTGTCGTCCAACCATTTAACAGCTCAGTTATTTCAGAGTTCTGTCTCTGTTCTTTCTGCTGCATTTGCGTTTCCTTTCAGGCAGCCAAACGCTGCTGGCTCCGATGCAGGAAGACCTTTAGATATCATCTCTCTTGTCGAGACGGCATGAAAAGACTTTTTTGATTGAACAGAACCGAAGCCAGAACTGCGTTGTTCAGGTCTCGGCTTTACTATAGCTTTGTAACAAAGCGGACACCATGATATGCTTATGTGAGGATTCTACACTGCATTACAGTGATCACCGCCGGCCCAGCCCAGCGCTGTCATGCGCCACTATTTGAAAGTAGTGAACTTGTCATATGCTAAAGACTGGCAGACACTAAGCTGACGAGCTGAATGCGGAAGCATGATATTCCTGGCAGGTGATGAGTTCTAATATACTTCAATTTAACCTTAAATGGCCTATTCTTCTTTCTAAGCATTTATAAATCCAAAAAAAAACAAGTAGCCATCAATTTTTTTTGTTTTATTTACTGTTTTCCAGGGCAGAGAGAAAACTCCTGATGTGATATGATTTCAAACTGTTGTAGCCAATGTTTGGTAGCAAGCTGTACTTTCAGCCGGAAATCTGATATTTTATATGCGTTAAATTGGTTGTTGTCAGGATTATTTGGCAGTAGTATCTCAGTTGACTATCTGCACATCAGTGTTGCCGTGAAATGGCTTCATTTTGGTAAGACAGCTTGTTTTTTCAGCACTGGAAATTATCAGAGCAAGATATATATATATATATATATATATATATATATTTGGCATTTTTTTACAATTGCATCTCACTACATGCTAAGGCAAAAACTGTGAGCTGGGATACTACATATTGTTCAAACAGGCTCTTCCTGCTGTAGTAGGCCTGAAGTAGGAGCATCTTGGTCACATTAAGAGGTGATCAGTACCAGACTCTCTGATGGAAGGCAGACGTCTGGCCTGTGGCGCTAACTAGCAATAACTGTGAGCAACAAGTGACCTGATGTTTACTGTGGAGCATCAACTCCCAATGTGTTCTTTTGTTTGTTTGTCTTCTTAATGGAGATCATGTCGCCTCCTATCGTGATTTCTGTTGGCTTGCGCATTGAACATCCTGATTTTGCAGGAATATTGTAGCTAATACAAGCTACCAGTAATGAGCAAGATTGTGATGATTAAGAAGCAGAATCTTTTTGGAGAAGGAGAGCCTTCAGCCCAGCCTGTTTTTTTGGCTCGTGTATCCAAGGTCCTTGGATAGGTCCATAATTGCTAATGTTAGCTAGCTAGCTACTAACTTTGAACGACTAGCAACATAGACTCTGGAGCACCCGCCCCCTTCCCTTTTTCTATATATTTTATACATATATATTCACAGTTCACAGCCCGTTTTCTGTTGGCTGATGCTTTGCCAAGTTTACTTCATGAATTTGCTGTGAAATTGAATGTATTGCTACTGAAAGCAAATCACTACTGGATGCACATGATCTTAGCTTTACTTGATGGCTATTTGAAGTGATGATGGCCTTCGAAAGCCTTCTGTGATACCTAATGCACACCAACAAGGGAGTTAGGGCCGTTCTCTCCTGCTACTGTTAATCCCCTCTATAGCTGTAATTCTCTTTGTTGTATTTTGTCTCACTGAACATGGATCAGGTCTGTTAGTCTTAGGTGCCCAATGACCCTATCTCCAGTTCACCAGTTGCCCTATCTTGGACCACTGTTGGTAGGGGCTGTCCTGTGCACACCAGAAAAAGCCAGAAGACCTGCCTAATGTTTTGGAAGAAGTTCTGACCCGGTTGTCTAACCATCACAATCTGGCTCAGGTTCTTATGCTTGACCATTTCTCCTCCTTTAAAGACCTGTATTACCTTCAGGAACTGACTGTTCACTTGCTACCTAGTATATCCACCCCTCGACAGATGCTACTGTAGACGAGGATGAGCAATGATTTTCACTTCAGCGGTCAGTGTCCGTGTCAGTAATGCTATGGCTGATCGATGTATGTATGTATCTATGGGGCATGATTTAAAACTCTTTATGTATGCTCACACACACACACACACACACACACACACACACACACACACACACACACACACACACACACACACTCCTGTTGTTCTCCTGTTGTATTTCCTCCCTTTTTCCTTCCTTTCCTCTCTCTTCTCCGGACCAGTTTTTCTCCCCTCTGTTTGTGGATGCTCTCCTCTTCCCGCCAAAGCCGACTGTAGAGCCCTAATGAGTGCGCTCCCTCTCGCAGTAGAAGAGGCAGGTGAAGGAACCAGTTCTGGAAGCATTGGCTGCATGATTCCCCCTTAAGAGGATTAACCACTAACGCTTGGGCTGCGCTAGCCTCCTGCAGGGTGCGTGCCGGACAAACGCACCGCTGACCAATAAACAAGAGGAACATGACCTCACTGTCTATTTATGTCTAACATCGGCCTTACCTAAACCACGGTCCTGTTCTTTTTCCACTGCTTGTTTGTCTTTGCTCACATTTCTGCTCTGTTGTGATGGACGGAAGAAAACGCTTTCATGATTTATTACATCAGCATCCGGACATACGGCTGGATTACTTGGTCTCACTGCATAGCTGGAATGAGAGAGAGCGAGCAAGAGAGAGGGCTAGTGAGTTGGTGAGAGAGCGAGAGAGAGAGGTAGTAAAGCCTCAGGCATTTTTTTCCCCTTTTACAAAGGAATATTTCAAACACACATGCTATTCATATTTTATGAGCTGCTATTAACAATTTATATGCTTTTATTGATGACATGGAGGCCTGAGCTCGCTGAAATAAACACCTTGGAGAGTGATTTGCAGGAGTGTGTTTTGTACATGGTTCAGAAATAAAAGAGCTGTTTGTTGGTTGTGCTGAGGACGTCATACCCTGTTTATCTGGAATTTTATGGCACGCCTGCATCCTGGTAAATTCCCGTTTAAGGACTGCATGTGTGAATGATGCCAAACCGCCCATTATCAGTAAAAATGGCCTGGTAACGTCTCTGGCTTTAAGTGTGAAAAGGGCTACAGATATAGGTATATCTGCTTGTTGCTGCTCCTGTTGATGCCAAAAAAGTTACGAGGAAACGGGTAAACACTTCTGGGTGATTTAGTTTAAGAGCTGGGTGGCTATTTTTAGAGTTCAGCACTTTATGGTGTTGCTGCCACCACTAGGATAATTAAAAAAACCTAAAAAGCCTGTTCCCCATTTTTCATGTTTGTTTGTTTGGGTTTTTTTGGGGGGTCATGTGATTGGTCGTTGGTGAGAGACTGAGTGCACTAGTAGATTAGATCCGATGTCATGTTAAAACACAATAAATTGTTTAGGTATGGCTCTTCGTCCATCTGTTTCCACCAGTCACCAACAGGTTGTCTCAGACTTTGGTTCTCAGAAGTTGATCTTTGAAAGAAGCTTTTTTGACATTTCCTCTATATATCAAATCCCACTAAATATCAATTAAATAATCTTTAACTTCTCCTAGACCAAAACCTGGTTCTGAACCTAACCTTAACCTGAACCTAAACCTAACCTCTACCTTCTACCCTGGAGCATTACCAGATCAGTTCAACAATTCAGCAATTTCAGTTGATAATCTATTTATCTACATATAATTCTCTATAGGTTTATATATATAACACTATATTGACAGACGTTTTGGGACACCTACATGAGCTTTTTTTTTTTTTTTTTTTTTGGCACCCCATTCTAAATCCATAGAAATGTTTGCCCATTCCTCCAGAGGAGCATTGTTTGAAGTCTGACGCTGATGTTTGATAAGAGTGCTTGGCTTGCCGTTCTTTTTCATCCCAATGGTGTCGGATGGGGTCTTTTCTCTTGGTTGAGGTCAAAAAGATTTATTAGAATTTACTTTACCTCAGCAGTGTCAGAACCTTCTGAAGTAAAGTAAATTCTAATAAATCCTTTCAACCTCGACCAAGAGAAAAGACCCCATCCAACACCATTGGGACACTGCATTTTTAATGGCAGCTAACCGCAGCAGTGTTCAGTTGTCACGATTTTCAGACTTTCTTCTCCTCTTCCTCTGAAGGACAGTTGGGCTATCTCTCAGCTTCTGTAGCAGCACAGCCTAACCTCTTTCCGTCCATGTGCGTGAGCGCTGTGTGTTGCGTGGAGCCGTAGAGATGGAGCCCACATGCCCAGCTTTGTTGTTGCTGATGCCTGGAGGGTGATTGGAAGCTTGTTGGTCAGAGGGAGACTGTGTGTGTGTGTGTGTGTGTGTGTGTGTGTGTGTGTGTGTGTGTGTGTGTGTGTGTGTGTGTGTGTGTGTGTGTGTGTGTGTGTCTTTTAGACGTCTTGGATCCAGTGGTAGACCTTTCACATGCCATGATTTTCTCTGATTCTTATGACCTCCTGGATGCTGAATATTAGGGTAGTCACTTTGGACTAAGAAGTTTCTTGGACAGCCAGAAGGCCAGATCACACCTCTGCTCCCCAAGAAGATAATAAATATATGATAGAGTATAGTGGGCTGTGGATATTACTGCATTTAGGGGATCCACACTTGAATTTCTCACACTTATAATTTTCATGTTGTTTTTTTTTAGCACACTCTTTATTAAGGTCCTGTATAATTCTGTAATTCTTTTTACTTTTGGTGCTATATGGAACAGTCGTCTTAAAGGTTAATTAAAGCATCACACACAAGGTTCTCAATCATAGAGAAGAACCCTTTAGCCCACATTCACAAAGTTCTTTGCATTATCATGATTCTTCATATCGTTATTTAAAGGTAAAACTACATATTGTTGCTTTACATATGAATTCTCACAGGAACATGCAGTGTGTAAAGGAGGCTTAACTGAGTGGTATATTTTTTTACGTGTCACATGTCTGCGTTGTGTCTGAAAATGGCCTCTGTTCAGTTATGAGCTTCTCACGATTATGAGTCTATTCCTATTTACATGCGATCCGGTTGTCATTGAGGGCCATTGAAAATCTACCCACAATGTCTTGTGCCCCACCGGAGTGTGCCGCTGGGGCTCCAAATTACCCCGCCACAGCTGCCGCTGTTCTGCATGGCTGACCCCCCGGAGAGACCCGACTGAATTGATTAGAGCCTCTTACAGGAATGATGATGTGTTTAAAGAGAGATGATGGAGCATGCCTCTAAAATTGATTATTCTGCCAATCTGTTGATAATGCCTTGCGTGGGGAATGGGAGCGTTGAGGAGAACATGAGGAGAGCGGTGTGCTGTACAGACTTGTTGTTTTGTGGTGTTGTGGGAAGTCTCTTGAGTGGGATCACCAGTAAAGGAGGCTTCAGCCTTGGTGGGATTTTTGCCTGTCAGAAATAAAGGTTTCAGTATTGATTTTTATGTTCATACAGTGTTGGGGCTGGTGTTCGTAGAGACAGAGCCTATGTTATTTGTGATCCAACAAATTGAGTGTTTAGAGAATTGATTACCGTGTTTCCCTTTGATATTGATGATGAGGATTATTTTGAAAGCCTTTATGTCCATTTCTTTTGCTAAAAACTCAAATCAAGCACAGTCAAATAGAGCAAAGTCTTAAGAGAAGGTCCTCTGAGACTTGTTTTTGTTACGAACAGCAGGTGATACTTCTAACCTTGGAAAGGTGGCTTGTAAAGTACTGCAACTGTCAGCTAGTCGCGGTCAGGGTGGATTAATCTGCTGCTCATTCGTGTCCTTTGCTTTTTAGCAGACAGTCATAGGCCTCTTTCATTTGTGCCTCCTACCTCCAGTCTGTCCCAGACAGACAGTATGACACTGCCATGTGTGGAGGCTCTTGGCAAGGGAGCAGCAGACGCTCCCGGCCATGCAGTAGTGCAGAACTGCTGATCTCTTACACAACCCTGTCCCTTTGGCTTGGTGTGGCCGATTTTGGGCTGTTTTGAAGTTAGACCAAACAACAAATGTTCAAAGAAGAAACCGGCGCTTCTGCCTTCTCCAGGCTCCGTGTGCTGCTTCTGAATATTTCACCGGTTTGGAGAGGAGAAGAGGCACCCCACGGAAGGGCAGAGCGTAAAACATACATGTGTGAGTTTGTTTGATGACTGCTTTGGGGTGAGGGAGCTGACTGGGAGATGCTGTGTTCGCACACAGGCCGTGCTGAGACCCTTGGTGGAGCAAATCACGTACCAGTGCTGAGAATAAATATTGCCACAGTGCGAACCCTCATCAGCTTCCTTTCTGTTCTGCGACGGACTTGCTAAATACTGAACGCCAAGCGCTCTGATCTCAGGTGGACTGCATGAAGGTCCTAATCCGAGTGGCTGATGTCTGCCAGACTCTGATCTGTAGGCCCATTTACGGCGAGGCCAGAGGTTTCTGCTGAGATCCATACGCAGCAATTTAGCACCTCCGGCTCTTTCCAGAGGCCTGCCCGGGTCACTGCGTTACAGGTGCAGTTAATGAGCTTTTCTCCAAGCGTAATTGCTTTGTAATGATATACGGCCGCTCGGATGAACTCCGACTGACCGCCTGCCTTGCCCGGTACACATGCAGACAGACACGCAGACTTGGCTTGTATGAGCCTGGCCTGATGCGGACAGCTGGCCAGATGTTTGTACTGCGCTGGGAGATAAGGGAGAGGCTGGCTGTTGACGTTGGCCGCGGAGGAAAGTGCTGCTTAGCTGGGTGAGCTAAACTCGAACAGACGGGACAAAGAATGCTCCCATTCTTCCAGCGCCCAGTCTGTGGCCCCTGGACGGCTCCCACCACCCACCCACCAACCACTGTAGTGCTGCTGCTGCTTCTGCTGCTGTCTCTGCTGCAGGGGAATGCACAGCAAGCTTCTGCTCCATGGCCAGCGGAAGCGGCGCTGTTTGGTTTGGATCATGCCCTCTGATGAAGAGATGGGAGACATGGCAGAGCAGCAGCTCTCTCAACATCGCAGGCTCAGAGACATGTTGGGAAATCGTACACACTCCTCAGTACTGCGTTCATCACGTGGGATTATGTGCCAGAGTAAGCAGTCTGTGTTAGTGGCTTGTGGGACATTTTAAGACCACCATTGGCTGGGCTTCTGTAGGTTTTTTGCAAGTTCTTGATATGCACACTGCGCTTCATGTGGCCTGTATAGTTGGACGGTCAGCATGTCTTTGTTGGAACGATTCTGTCATACTGAATAAGTACTGAAAGAAAGCCAGAGGATGGGTTGACCCGCTGCGCCGTGCAGGACCTCTGCATCTAGGGCAGATGCAACATGATCCTTACTGTAACCTGTCAGGGAAACATGGCATATAGTATCTCTCTCACTCTCTCTCGCTCTCTCCCTCTTATGGCCTACTTACAGCGAGTGCTGTAACAGTATCCAGGCCGGTGAAGGCCTGTGCGTGGGAAAGAGTGCAGCAGTATTGTTCTTGAGCAGGGGAGGTGAGCGCTGCAATGGTTTTTTGTAAGGAGTCTTCTGTACTGTATAGTGAAACTACTCTGCTTAATCCCAGGGCAATGCCAGTCCAGTGTTCGTTAACCCTGTAGACCATGTATGTAAGCCCACACTTCAGTGCCTCCCTCTCATCACTACATTATTCTCACTATTATCAATTTCAGAGGCCCTAAAATAGAACCCTGTGGGACTCCACAAGAGATGCTAAATAATTTACAGTGGTTTCTGCATTCGGGGTTAATAACTTAATAATAAAGCTAGAATCAAAGGGACTTGTTGTCAGCGATACGTTTTCAATTCAGTTTTATTTTGGACATTTTATGTTTTACAAATGTCTTGATTCTACATGAATTATGCACTAAAACTATTATTATGTCTAAAAGAAATATTGTAATTTGGCATGTTATAAAGAATTTAAAATTGACTTTAATGTTTCCATTTATTACATTTTTAGTTAAATGGAAAAAAAAATATTATTATTATTTCTATTTATTTTTATTCTTAATAAAAAAAAACAATATAAAACAAAATATAAAAACAATATTTTTTAGTGAGGTCACCCCCAGCCTTGTCCCACTTTCACCTTGCTTTCTCCCATGCTCTATCTTAGACCTTTCTGTATTATATTTTACATCTAGATATCTGTGATTTGATTGGTTATAATGCATAGCACCCAGAATGAAATGTCTCATTTGCATATTGTGCTGGTTTATCAGTACCACAGAGTCAATATTATGATAATTGGTCGAAAGATGAGATCATCCTACCGCAACATGCACACATCTATCACATCACTATTGACCACCCTCCCCTCCCCCCCTTCCCTCCCCACTGATTTACTGAATACAGCCCTTTTGACTTTCTGGACTGAGGAGTGTGTTCTTGTGGCTGCTCCCCGAGGGTATCATCAGTGCCTAGGTGGTGGGGAGGGTACCTGCCCTCAGCCTCAGTGCAGCGCGTCACCGGGTGGGCCTCATGAGCTCCAGCTGTGCTGGCCAGCTGGCCTTTACCGCACCACCCACTCATCTCTCTGGAGAGCAGACCCAGATAGCAGGCCCCGGGGAGCAGAGAACTGCACAGCATTGCAAACAAACAACCCCAATCTGTCAGGAGCAGGTGACTGCTGAGGAGCGATGGCCCGGGATTTTTTAGCTCTCAGGGAAAAGGAGAGGGAGTGCCATGCGCCTGCTGCGAGGATTTTCAGTGGGGACTTAATGCCGTGGGGCCAGAGAGGGAGAGAGTGACTTTGCAGAGCTCAGGCAGAAACCAGCCACGTCTGGATCACAAATCTAGGAGATAGATCTTGTAAGAATGCATTTTTCCAGGTTGTGCAAGATCATCAATAAGTGATTATGTACTTATCAAGCGATAATTTGTCTGAATTGTATTCTAGCAGCCGAAGCAAACCAGTTGTACGCTTCAGATGATGGTCCGGCCTTTCGTCAGTATTTGTTTATTGCAGATGTTTCTGTAAAACCCTGCCCTCAATAACTCTGTGCATCCCTGTTCACTAGCCAACCAGTTTCAGAGGGGAGTAGTATGGCATGATGATGTGATCTGTGTGAAGTTCGCGTTGGCCAGTAGCTGCCTTATATTTTAATGCAAAAACCCACCACAGCCCCTTTGTGTCCAGTCTTTCTCACTGACCCTGAAAGAACAGACCAGCTGCCTCTGAAACTTTACTCCACTATACAGCCTGACTGTTTTCAGCTTATTCACGGCCTCTCCTAAACTTTTTAACACAGTGAAACTGTGGTGCTGCTACTCAAAGGAGATCACTGCATGCTCCCTGCAAACTATACTTTTAACAACTATGAATACTCCCTAATGCTTAAGATTGGACGGTGTTGGTTGTGTCAGAATCAGAATCTCTTCATTTCACTTATATTTTAAGTATGTTACACATACAAGGAATTTGTCTTGGTGAGAGCAACACGTATGACAAGTAACAAAAAACACAGAACACAGATTATTTACAGTATTAAACTAAAAGAAAATTACACTAAACAATAAATAGGATAGGGGATAAATTTTAAAAAGAAAAAAGTACTAAAGGTGACAAAGAGCTGAAGAAGCTGAGAGATGTGAAATTTAGTTGAAAAATAGTATATATAGAAGGTTACAGATGACCTGAATATTTACAGAAAGAGAACATCTGTACAGGTGTGCAAATAGGCATAATGCAAATAGCAGAGTGCAAATAGCTGTTCAGTCCGGTTTGGTACAGTTCAGTTGTATGTTTTGAGGTTTACAGTGGGAGGTGTCCACTGTGGTTGAGGAGCGCTACAGCTCTGGGGGGAAAAAGCTGTTAGCATGACGTGTTGTGCTGGTTTTGGCGGACCGCAGTCTTCTACCAGAGGGGAGTGTCTGGAAGAGGAGGTGTCCAGGATGTGAGGGGTCAGATGTAATTTTGCCAGCATGCTTCCTCACCCTGCTGGTGTAGATCTGCTGAAGTGATGGCAGGTTACATCCAATGATCCTCTCTGCTGTCCTGATGATGCGCTGGAGTTTGGCTCTTTCTTGTGAGGTGGAGGAACCAAACCAGATGGTTATGAAGGCTGAGAATGGACTCGATGATCGCTGTGTAGAACTGGATCATCAGGGTCTGTGGCAGGTTGAATTTCTTGAGCTGTCTCAAGAAGAACCATGTGTATATTTGTGTGTGTGTGTGTGTGTGTGTGTGTATATATATATATATATATATATATATATATATATATATATATATATATATATTTATTTCATCATTTTATTTTTTTATAGTCACACTGTGATTAACATTTTATGGCTAAAAATCAAATTCCCTGAGAGGATTATGAACTAGATTGCTTGGCTCTGTTCCAACCGTTCTCAGTCCTCTAGATTTCTCCACTGAAGTTGTGAACTGAAGCAGCGTTTTTAAAGGTTAAAGCTGTTGCTGCTAAAACTGGAGGAACAGTCAGCTACTCATCCGTGTGTATTAGTGGATGTTGTTGTTGCCTTTCCTTTAAATCTTCATCCAGAAATGGAAAATTGGTGTGGATGGATATCAGTATCAGGCCATTATCAGCAGAAAATGCTGGATCAGATATCGGAGGAGGGAAAACAAATGATTGTGATCTGATCCTGTAACAAATCTAGCCTGAAATGGCGTGCGCTTACACTGTGTAATGTGATGTTAGCTCTGTGTTTCCTCATGTGGGACAGTAGTGTGTTTATATGCACATCGTAAGTGAAGCATGTCAGTTAACAATACCTCGTTTAATACCTCGCCTAATATTTTTACATTTGTATCGATATCACGCTTCAGTATTGTGGTTGTAAAAAGTGGAATGGTGCCATCTCTGCCTTTATTACTCAGGCCACTGCTCCAGGTGCGCTGACCGCCCCAGTTTTCCCAAGAGCACAGTGGCTCAAAGGCCCCTTTGAACTCCCTCTGTCTGACTGCTAAGATCATCTGAACTCCGCCACTCTGGAGAGTTGTGTACCCTGCTCTGTTCAGGGAAACCTAAACCCCCTCGCCTCAATCCTGGACGCCTTGCAGTGGTTGCTGCAGTTGACCCAGGTGGCCAGTCGAGCTATTGAGCCTTTCCTCGCTCATCAGTCCACAGCAGAGCCGGTTGTTTCCAGAGAACAGAGTGGGGCATTGTTTTCCTGCCTGGCCCGTTGGTGGCACGCATTCAAAGCCAGCTCAGCAGCACGTCCACGCTGCGCACACTCACCCACCCACACATACACATGCACCACCCATATGGCTCTGCTCAGGCTGCTGGGATTGAGGGAGAGTAATTCGGGCCGTAATTCGGGGGGCTGTTTGCAGTTTATTTTCTTCCTTGCTTCTCAACACACCCCAAGCAGAGCTCCGGCTCCCCGAGGGGCCGCACTGATAGCATTTCAACACCCCTTCCGTATCCGCTGCCGTTAAATGGGAGCAGGCCCCGTTCTGGGCCTCTTTGATGGAGCTCTGTGTATGTGTAAGTGTGCATGCGTGTTTGTTTTTGTGTGCTTTCAGGACTAAAATGTACATTTTGGGAAACCAGAGGAGAGCAGGGCTATATATAGCACTTTCTTTAAACAAATGTATGTGTGTATGTGGGTGTGGGAGCATGTTTGCACACTGACTCGTGTTAATGACGCTCACTAATGACCTGCTGCTTCCTGAACCAGTACTGATGCTGGAGATGGAGAAAGGAACTGCGTGTGTTCGCGGTAAAGGCTTCGTTTCCTACTTGGCACGATATAAGTGCCAATGTACGCACGCATGCGCATACACACACACACACACGCACTTTGCCTCAGAGCTATTTACGTTTCTCCATAATTCAAATTTTTATAGCTAGAGCCGCTCCCCGCAAAACAGTGGTACATTTCTGGCATGGGCTGCAGGTTAACATGCACAATGGACGCTTTCAGGGGTTTAGGATTTTATTATACATGTCTGGTTCTAGTGTGCTTGATGTGCATGTGGTGTACCACTGCCTTTTCATAGAAGACTGTGTGTGTGTGTGTGTGTGTGTGTGTGTGTGTGTGTGTGTGTGTGTGTGTGTGTGTGTGTGTGTGTGTGTGTGTTCCATGGCTAGCAATGGAACAAGAAGATCTCTGCAGTGCTGAATATTTAAAAATCTGCAACAGAGAAAGAAAGGGAGAGTGAGAGAGAGAGAGGGAGAGTGAGCTGCCTGATGGCTGGCAGCAAGAAAGAGCCCAGGCTACAGGGGATAAATTCACCAGCCATCTTTTAAATAAATCTAATATCCTACCAACTTTCCTGTCGGAAGTTCACACTCAGGGCAGCTGCAGTAATTTTCCCCTCGTGTCCTTTTCCACTGTCTAATGGCTCAATATTTCCAGCCCAATCCGCCAGCGAAGCTGTCGTCTCTGGCTTTGAAGAAAAGTGCTGGTGCACGTGCCGCAGCTCAGAGGGACAGAACCGCTCCACCTTAGAGAGACATTAACCAGCAGTGTCGTGTTGGCAACATAGACGCGTGAGTCAGAAACTGTATTAACCTCTGCCACAATAAGCACGGGCGAAAGGCATTTTTACAGCTCAGGGAGCATCACGGGATCCCGTTCCTTTCCGGCTGTTGGTGAATAAAAGTGTTTTTTAGAGGAATAGTCACAAGCAGACAACACCCTTAGACCAAGTGCAGCCAGCCAGCCAGCCAGTCAAGACATGTTAGGCGTCCAGAGTTTGCTTTTATAGTTTTGCACTGGAGCTACGAGGCTAAAGTAGCTAAGAAGTCATTTCCAAACGATGTTGGGAGTCAAAAATCAGACAATATCAGCCAATGTAATTTTAGATTCATTCATGTCCAGTACCATTTAAATATGATGTACAAACCAGTATGATGATTAATATTAAGTCCATGACATCCATGGCAAAATCTCTAGCAGTAGTCAGTCGCTGTGGCAGGAAAGACGGTCAGTGAAGTGGTTCTCTTGGGTGATGTCAAACTCTGCTGTTCCTCACTCACTGAACTAAAGAGAGCAACCAAAAATGCAGGCTATTGGATATTTCTTGGGAAGCCATATTGGGACTTACATGTGAAGGCTTTCTTTAAATTCAGATCAGCAGCAAAAGCTTGCACCCTATGAACTCTTAATAATTTAAATATTGTAGTACTGGGGGCTAATCTTAATTCACAGATCTTATTTCTCATTAGTTCTCTTTTTATTTATTTATCTTCTCATCATTGGTTCAGTCCCTGGTGATGCCACAGCCATCCGTGATCGGAGGTCCCAGAGAGCGCAGTTGGCCTCCTTCTCTCTGTGTCGGTAGGAAGGCCCTCCCTCTGCACCCATCACTCAGGGTGATGCTAGCCAGTGACATTGGACATGCTAGTGTTCACCTTCGCAGTGCTGGTGGCATAGGGAGCTAGGGAGAGGGATTGGGTAAAAATAACATTTGAAAGTTTTGGATGTGTATGTTTTTCTATTACGAACCCTAATGGTGTTAATGTGATTTTGTGATATCAACAGTTCTGCTTGACTCAGTCGGCCGAGCCCTGCTAACACGGTGGAAGCTAATGGCTTAACATGCTTCTAAATCATCACCCGATTTCCTCAAACCCTCAAATAAAGTTGCTAAGGTGATTTCCATCACTGCATGACTATGTATGGAGAAAACATTAGTCTACTCATGTTAAGTTAGTTATTTAACACACAGTTGATTTTAATATTAAAGGGAAAATGTGTAAATTAGATCATTTCTGTATTGTTAAATATCAGTTATTATTTAAGTTTCACAACTTTTTTATTGCAATGTCTCTCCCTCCCTCTGGTCTTGTTTTGAACCCTTCTTTACCATATTGTGTGTATGTGTGTGTGTGCTTGTGGCACTCGGAAACCCCTTTCTCCGGTCATTCTTTAGCCTGGCAGTTCTCGCTGTGCCAGACATGTCTGTGGCTCGGCTGATGACATCAAAAGCCCCTCTGTTCTCGTCTGCTCTGCATTCCTCGTTCGCTTCTCCAGAGCCCCTCACACTGCCTAATCTCTGCCGCCTGCAGTCCAGCTCCCGCACTCTTGTCTCCTCTTGGACGGTTTTACTAGTGCCCCCATCAGGCCAGAGACGGTACCGTATCTTGTGGATCTGTCCGACAATCACAAGTTTGGACGGTCAAACAGGAGTTTTCTGAATTCATGCGGTCACTTCGGCCGCAGCCGCATGCTGTGGATGCTTCATGCAGACTGTGTCGTTCTGCCAGAGCTTCCTTCTGTTTTTTTTTTCCTCCCCGTCCTTGAGCTCTGTCTGCGCTGTCAGGAAATGTGATTTATCAACTCACTTATTAAATTCCTGCCCTTTATTTCATGCACTTTGTTTGTGCTGAATATGGTCAAGGTGTTTACACCGCAGGCCGATCTGTGTATAGTCTTTCACAGCCAGCCTTTAGAGGAGTTCTGCTCTGCCGGCTCAGCGAACAAAGGGCTGCAGGGGATAGAGAGAGAACCCAGAGCAGGTGTTTTTCTAAAGGTGTGGCTGTTTATTCTGTAACCCTCCACTGAGTGACTTCACCCTCTGAAGAGGAGAAGATGAAACGTACGCGTGGGACAAATCTTATTAACACCTCTCTCTATGAGCAAGTGATGACAAGCGCATGTGGGGAACAAATACACAAAGGAGGAGGCGTCTGCCTAAGGACTGAGGACAACTATTCTTTGAAAATTGTTTTCATACAAGTTATCATGCTTTTTCCATTCCCGTTTTCCCCCGTTTCCCCCTTTTTTTAAGTTTTATATGAGATACAAAGTTTAAAGTTTAGACAAAACCCGCAGCTTGCATTAAGAAATACACTCTGTGTCAAATACCAAGTTATATGTTTAAGTCAAACCTTTTCCTGTATGTTTCACCCTTGCTTAATTGAAAAGTAACACTGAAAAACTTCATATTAATTTGAGTAATTAATAAGTCTTTGACAGGTCCTGTATGTCTGAAGTGCTCTGATTCATCAAACAATTATACATCATCATAATGGTGTATTGGCATTGGGCCGATATCAGCAGGAAATGTTAGATCAGATATTTGAGGGAGACAAAAATTAGTATAAATCCAAATATAGCCTCAAAGAGCACATAGGCCATCATGCATCATCTACTACCCCACAGAAAGAACCACACGGGCAATGTTTACATGCCTTAAGTGAAAAGCTTCCGTTGTAAAGAAGCTCATCGTAAAAATTTCAAAGAGGTGGGGCTTCAAGTGGCTTAGCGGTCTACCTCTGTGCTGCCACTGCGGGCCGGGAGTCACGAGTCTGAGTCCCGGGCCATGTTGCTTTGTCATCAGTGTCCGGAGTCAGAGAGAGCACAATTGGCTGTGCTCTCTCCAGGTGGGTAGATGACGCTCTCTCTCGCCTAATAACTTCAGCAGTGTTGGCCAGTACAGGCCTCTGTTAGCTGGTGTGGTGGAGCGGACGCTTTTGTCAGAGTGCGTCTGCTGCCGGCAGTGCTGCATTGGTGACAGCGTTGCATGTATTGAAGGAGACTTGTTAAGTATTTACACTTCTAGTGTCTGGAGCCTTGCTAGTGGAAGTTACAGACAGGTGGGTTAATTGGCAGTACCAAATTGGGAGAAAAAGGGGGACATAAATTTTAAAAATTAAAGAGGAAATATGGTCTGATATCAGAGTCGAATAGAAGGTATAATCTAGGAGTGTAATGGTATATAGCAGTTGCAGATCAGGTCACACCACAGTTTGGACAGTTTCCCCCCTTAAGATAGTAGGGATTCCAGCTCCTGTATGCTGTGTTCACGCGCCATAGTCGGACACCAGTCAGTTTGAGCTAAGCTTAGCAGGGCATGTTGCTTACTGGCTAATTGCTCACAGCTTCAGGTCTCCAGGTGGAGCTCACACTTGTGAAATTTGATAAGGCAAGCGCAAATTCTATATATGGCCACACACACCAGACCACAGTGTCCAGATTTGGGCTTGGTTTACATCCGTTGCATCATCCCACCACTTACTAATACAGTCTTCCGTCTCAGCTGAGTAAAGCTTAGGCTTTTATGACCTCCGTGTCCCGTTCAGCCATGCTGAGGACCTCACCGTTTGTTTTGCTTAAACGTCTCCTCCAGAATGGCTTGACTTGGTCTTACACAATAGCACTTGATACAGATTGCAGTCACGCACACTCTTCCTCTCAGGCACTTCCACGGCTCCTGTTTGGCTTCCCCTTCTTCTCATCTTTCGTAGACCCACCCAAAGTGTGTTTAGCCTTTTGGCTCTCCAGCCCGCAGGCTGTTGTCCAGCCTTCACACACTATTTACTCCAGCACAGATAAACGTGGCCTTGATGAGGGAGCCGCAAAAGTCTCTCAGACAGCTGAACACATTATCCCCCATTGTCCTGACCACGGAGGAGGCTGATTTGGGCAGTGTTAGCAGGCTCTAAGCTGGACCGTGACCCATCCCTCTCCCTGCACAGTCAGACTGGCTCATTCAGATGAGTGAATTAGAATCAGCTGTGATTTTGATAATGCAGAGCCACCATTTGGGAATACGCTGAGCAGAAGGCTAATTGTCGTGTAATGAGTTAAAAGCCTGTTGTTCTGACTCGTCTGGTGCACAGGCAGGGTGGTATTAATGAAGCTGACTAAAAGATGGGGGGAAAAAAGGGTAACAGCTCCTCCTTCAGGTTTTCAAAAGCACTGCAGTAGTCACACTTATCATTGACTTTGCTTATACATTTTAATTTTTAATAGACCAGCATAACTCCATAAGTCCAAATATATAAAATTTGGACTGGGCTGTCCATTTAATTGGTTGAGCCATGTTAATTTAGTTGTTGCAATTCTAACATTGTTGACATTCTTATTTTGCAAGCATATTTGAGTTTCATGTTGTGTAGACTTTTTCATGTTATGTCACTTTTTTTGTTCAGTTTATTTATTCATTGAATTTTTGGATGGACCAGGTTGTTGCTAAAAGCATTAACAGACAGTGTATGCATAACTCTGCTGCAGTCTTGCTGGGTCCATTACACTACCCTGCCATTCTGAAGTTTGGAATCACTGTACAAATATTTTGAATCAGCGTCTTTAATAAAATAAAATAAGATTTGGTATCACAAAATGTCTCTAATGAACAGAACACTCATTCTGTGCTCTTTAATGAAATTCAAATGATTAATAATTATTAAAAAGAAATATGAAATCAAATTTGGAAGAGAGCGTTATGACAATGTAAAAGAAGTATAAATGTATACTAGTGGCTGCACAATATTAGGAAACATTCTGCAATATTTATTCTGCAATATTTAATTATTTTATTTATTTATATATATTTATTCAAAATTATAGGAAATTTCTCCAGAAGTCAATGATCCAACATGCCATCATATTTATAGTGCATTCTGTGGATCCTGTGGAAGATTAGAATACAGTAAATAATAATGGGCAGGTATAATGTGTGTCTAGTATAATGGGCAGATATAATGTGTCTGTAGTGTCTCAAGGGTGCATTTATAAATGTATAAATGATAATTCTGAAATTTAAGAAATGGTTACATTTAATATTAATAGATTTCAGAAGTAAAATAATTTTGTTGCTTATAAGTTTGCAGAAAATCATTGTAAATAGATAATGCACTTCGTTGTTTGTCATTTTTATTTTACCTTTTTGTCCTCAAATCTATTTGGGTTTTTTGGGTTGCATGTTATGTGGAAATTAATTTTTATTTAGTTTAATTTAGTACGTTTCTTGAATATAAATATTTTTTGGACTATTTATTGTTGCAGAAATAATTGCAGTAAACAATATTGTCATTTTATGATGTTTTATGCCACTGATATAATGATAATATAATAGCATAATAATGCAGTTAGACCTTTTTAAAAAGCAATTAACTTTTAATTATATGTAATATTCAGACATGAATTGGAATATAAAAAAGTTTAAAAAATTTATTTTATTTATAATATTTATAAAAATATTTTTAACAGTTGAAATACCGGCTTGTTTGCATTAATGGACTCAAAAAACCCAAAGGGAAATACTAAAGTCAGCAAAAATGTGTGGTGAAGGGAAGTGAAGGGACTGATACAGGTTTCCTGGAATCTACAGTGTGGTGGGTGTTTACTGCCCAAAAGCTGTTGTCCGGTCAGATGCTGTTTTCTTTGGCCCTCTGCATGAGATGGAGACGTGGAGTGTTCTCCCGACAGGCTACTAATGAGGACGGCCCTGTCCTTTTCTCATCTTTTTTCCCCTCTATCTTCTCGTCTCTTGTCCTTTTCTCCTCTCTTCTCTTTACTTGTCCTCTTCTCGTCTCTTGTCCTTTTCTCATCTTTTTTTCCTGTATCTTCTCGTCTCTTGTCCTTTTCTCTTCTCTTCTCTTGTCCTCTTCTCGTCTCTTGTCCTTTTCTCTCTCTCCTCTCTCCTCTTGTCCTTTTCTTTCTTTTCTTTACTCTCGTCCTTTTTTTCTCCTTTCTCTTCTCTCGTCCATGTGTCTTCCCTGACTGTGCGTCTCCATCTGTGGCTTTGGACAGAGGACTTTTTTTTTGTTCTTTGCATAAAACTTTTTTTAATGCATTCTCCTGCTTTTTTACGAGGGATTTGAAGTGTGCCTTTCCTCAGAGATGTGGCCACGCTGGCTTGAAGACGGATACTGGTGGAGAACCGCCTCGCTTGTTGTGCCCAACTCTCAGGCCACATTTCTGCTAGCGGTACCTTATTTGTCTGCTTGTTAATTCTAACTCTGTCCAACAGTGAGGCTTTAATGCATCAGAGACTTGCTGACCGGTGGGGCCCTGTAGCTATAGCTCTGTAGAGGTCTTTCACAGGACAGGACAGGAGTGGAACAGTGTTACTAACCTCATGGCAGCCTATCGTCTTGAAGCAGCGATGGTCTGGTAGATCAGGTGGCTCTTCCGAAGCTTATTTGAGTTCCTGTCAGAATGCCCTAAGCCAATGTTGATCTGCTCTTTCTCTCTTTCTCAGACAGGCCCGCTGAACCAAGGAAAGTCTGGCGCTAACAGCTAGTGGAGACCCAGGTGTGTACATTCTCTTTATCATTTCAGTCCATCTTTCTCACTCGGTCACTCCATCATCTGCTGTATTCCCGCAACCCTGCTGAGTCCGGTGAATTAAACCTCACTCCATCACTCCATTCAGCAATAATTGATTTTTATTTTTTTTTAATTCTCCATGACTTATTCAGTCTGTCTGTGTGAGAGTCGGTCAGTTAGTCCAGTCTGTTAACCCTGCTTAAACATTCAGGGTAAATTAAGCATGAAGGACATCCAATGGAGAATCACTGCTGGAAGTCATTTAGGAAAACCAGCCCAGTGTCTATATGTCATTTGGTTGGTTAGACTGAACAAAGTCATGACCGGCATGTCCATTGAGGTAGTTTTGGCAGCGAACTGTCTTTGGGCAGTAGATAAATACTGTGTGAGCGTCTGCGGTGTAGTGTTTGAGCTGGTGTAGTGTAACACTGTTGACAATTTCGTTGTAGAGCTGCTGTAATTAAAATCATCCTTTTCAGCATTCATTTCAACTCTGCCTTGAACTCACTGAGTGGCAGTGAACGCACACACACACATGCACACTTGTGACTATAGGTACATTGAGTGGGAGAGAACACAAACCCAGAATAGTGGGCAGCCACCTCTCCACCTGCGAAGCAACATGGGGTTAGTCGTTCTGGTCCAGGAGATTAAAAGGTTAACCTTCTGGTCCCAAACTTGCTTCCAGTACCATTAGGCCGCAGCTTCCCCACAATGACAACTAGGGCTGCACGATATTAGGAAACAGCTGACATAGGAAAATTATAGGAAAATTATAGGAATTTTTCACGATTTCTCCAGAAGTCAATGATCCAACATGTGTGGATCCTGTGGAAGATTAGAATACAGTAAATAATAATGGGCAGATATAATGTGTCTCTAATGGACAAAAAAAGGGAACCGTGCAAATTTTCCTTTTGTATCAAGCAGCAAAACGCATGACGTGTTTGGCTTAATTTGCTTTACGTGAAATTGCACATGCACACGTTGCGATGATGATGCTGAAAGTATATATTGTGCAGTCCTAATGTCCACAGGGGGCAACAGCAGCAAATACAGACACCTGCCTTCTTTTTTCTCACAGAGACCAACAGCATGGAACTGGTCCTCCTAATATAGACGCAATACAGACTAACGAACGATTAGCATCTTCACGGCTCTATTTCACTTTACAGCTTTAGGCAAGATGCAAGTGACCAAGACGATGTTTTGCGCTTCCTGAAGAGTTTTAAAGATGGCTGTGATTGGATAGTGATCACATACCAGAGGCTTATGGTGAAATGCAGTGTTACTCCTGAGCTGCAAGAGGCTTGACTGCATGTTCTTCATTCTTCTGCATCTAGTGGCACCCTACTGATCTACGCATACCATCATCATCATCATTCTCTTATTCTCTCCATCTGAAAGCAGACGTTTGAAATATGGTGTAGTGTTTCTGTTGCTTCCGTTCCCTCTCTGAGACACTAATGATCAGTC
Source organism: Salminus brasiliensis (assembly GCF_030463535.1). Classification (NCBI taxonomy): domain Eukaryota; kingdom Metazoa; phylum Chordata; class Actinopteri; order Characiformes; family Bryconidae; genus Salminus; species Salminus brasiliensis. The sequence continues at coordinate 11,555,484 of NC_132885.1, read as the reverse complement.
AGTGGTGGATGTGCTGTGTGCTGCAACAGTACGCTCCCTACACCCCCTCATCTGCTCCACATACACGCTGAGGGCGTTTCAGGCAATAATACACTACCTTCTTTGACCAGCAGAGGGTGTTGGTGAACTCCAACTTAAATAGGTTGCACCCAGAGCTTGTAAGATTAGGGAGTGTAAAAGTAGATGCAGGTTTTACAATAAAGGTGCAGCAAAGTCATTAAGAAGACTATATGTCTGTCTGTGTATGTTTGAGGGGGGGTGGTCAGAAGTGCTGCAGTGGAGCGATTACAGAGGCCTGTTGAACACTGGAGGAATGGCAGCTGTGTAGTTGGCCAGCTTTACAAGCCAAGTTACCAGCTTTGTTTGAGAGCCAGTACTTTCATGTAATGCTGGGTGGTACAAATACAGTGGGTTGAGGTATGCTGTGTACTAGTGGAAGTCTTATCAGGGCATCTGTTTGCGATGGGCATCTGGTCAGTGACTCCAGCAGGCCTCGCAGTTTTTATTATTTCAACACTACTACCTGTAATGCTGCAAGAACATCAGTAAAGTAATCTCATTACAATTTCACAGAAGTAATTAGTCATTTGTAATGGATTACTTTTTTGAGTAACTTCCACAGCACTGGATAATACATAAATGATGTAAAAGAGCCACTAAAATCACAGATCATGAAGTTGTACACACAATTTGTATTCCCTTCCTGTTCTAGTGCGCCGTAGAATGGCCGCACTGGTGAGAGCTCAGAGTAAACTCTACAGCTTTTTGTGTTTTATTCGTTAGTGTTTGTGTACAAACCACCATTGGGTTTCTACAGATCCCTCCTGTCTTTGTATATTCTGTATTTTGTGTATATTGTGTGTGTATTTTGTATTTAATATAATTTATATATATATATATATATATATATATATATATAACTTTAATTTAATATGTTTAGTAAGTACATAGTTTTGTCCTCCTGTAGAGCATCACCCTGAGCCTCACCACAAGCATTTCAATGCATAAATGTCCTGACATTATTGTTAGGTCTTTAAGATGTTCTTTTCTGTAAATATATTTTCAGCTCTTTATTACCTTTAGTACTTTTTATTTTTTAATTTATCCCCTACCCTATTCATTGTTTAGTGTCTTTTTCCTTTAGTTTAAGACTGTGTTCTGTGTTTTTTGTTACTTGTCATACGTGTTGCTCTCACCAAGACAAATTCCTTGTATGTGTAACATACTTGGTGAAATAAAGAGATTCTGATTCTGATTCTGAATTTGAGACCATATTAATATTAATCAGGATTAAAAAACATTTAGGTTTAAAATTGACAGGTTTTTCTAGGGTAGTTCAGTCTGCACTCCTAAAAATAAAGATGCTGCAGATGGTTCTTTGAGTAAAGCTGTAGACTAATCATTTTTGGTTTCATAAAGAACCATTTTTGTGTTTAAGTTGGTTGGAGTTTTTAAATGTGTTAATGGTTCTTTATGAATGTCACCTTCACTAAAAAGGTTCAGAGGAATGCGATGCCGCTTGATCATTTTTTTATTGCTGCTAAATGTCTGCAGGCAAAAGAGGCCCAGATTTGGGTTTTTCTTAATATGACCTACATCTGACATTACTAAGAGCTTCTTAAGGTGCCTTAAAGGTTCCTTAAAGGTTCCTCCACAGTTTTAAACTGAAAAACCTCCAAATGTTTCTCAAAGATATTTTTAACAGTGTACAAATGACATACGGTTTCCGAGTAACGGTCAACTTGTAGGCCTCCCTACTGCTCATGTCAGAATAACTCACAGATTGACAAAGGGTTAAAATACAGGATAAAACACATGATGTGTGTGAAACTGTTTTTGATAGGTACAGTCTGGCTGTTCAGGCATGGGTTGCATAGAATTGCAGTGGAAATGACCCAAAACCCACATTCAACAGCCTCTAAAATGCAGGGTCTAGGTAGTGAAGAGCGTAATAGTGTAAGGATGTAGTGCATCATGCATCATTTAGAAGACCAGAGGCTTAGCTTATTCTATTGTATTGTGACCTTTTTTTATTTTAAACATCATTGTTGTTGTGTTCAACAGTTTTTCTCCTTATGCTTGATTTTGTCATCATATTTGACTTATTGTGTCCCTCTACAGCAGGGGTGGGCTATGGGGGCGGGAGTCCAGCACAGTTCGCAGATTTCCCTACTCTAACAGACTACTAAACCTGCCAATTACCGGGTGAGTTGAAGCAGGTGTGCTTGAGCAGGAAAAGCCAAAAACTGTGCAGGAATTCGACCCTCTAGGGTGCAGTGCCTTGCTTTGAGCGAAAGATGGCGCCAGAGTTTGGTTTTATAGGGGAGGCAGTACAACAGTATCCGACCAAGCATATAAGATTACTTTGGGAATGACTCTGGAATAGATTTAATATGGGTTTTATTGCTGCTTTTACAGGCCACGGCCTCTTTCTGCCTGGCCTTGGACACCACTCATAAAAACAAAGTGCACAGAATGGGATGAAGAATAGCAAGCGACCCCTTTAAATTCCCTGTGACAGCGGAGGGAATATATCCATATATCCATGTAGTGTAATTATTACAGTGACACAATGTGGAGATGTGTGAATTCCTTACATATATTAAAGAATTTTCTTGATTGATCATTCGATATCTTTATGTTCTGCCGCTCTGGTTTGGTGTTTATGATTTGGGCTTTGTGATTTATGATTTTCAGGATATTGAGTCATTCTTTCACATTCTTCTCGCCCCAATCGCTCTCAGTCTCGAAATGAAGCTCCAGCACGGAGTGTATGTTTCTCTGATCCAATGGCTTTGTGTGAGCAGCGCTGGGCACCAGCGTACACACTCCGCTTATGAGTGTGTGTGTGTGTGTGTGTGTGTGTGTGTGTGTGTGTGTGTGTGTGTGTGTGTGCTCTGCCCTAAAGCATTTTGGAGCTGATATGTATTTCTTTATCAAAGAGAATATGATATGGAAGTCTCCTTCAGCAGCAGCTGTACAGAGACTAGCCTTCAGTAAGCTTGAACTTCTCATGGATATTTCGTAGGAGGGAGGCGGACTGTGTTTGTGTCGAGTAAAGCCTGCACAGCAGTTCGGTTAAAGGTCCGGTTTGTGATAACCGAAATTTGGGGAATGTTGTTCAGTAATGAATAAATAAAATATGCCAAATGATGAATGATACATCAGTGTCAGAAGAGCAGGTTGTGTAGGGTGGCAAAATAAACAGCAGAGCTGAACTTGGCCTTGGACTGCATCTTTAACGTACACTCGTAAAAATAAAGCTACCAAATAAAGTTCTTTGGAGCAGTGGCATAAGAGGAGGAGGACCACCTGAAGTTCCCCAGAAGGTGTTTTTTAAAGAACTGTGTGAACTGTGTGTGTAAACCGAGAACCATTTAGGACCATCTTTCTCTTCAACAATGTAAGATGCACTGAAGAAAGTTCTTGTTTGGTTCTTACTAGTTGTAGAAGAACTAGCATTCTGGATAGTTCTAGACATGATGATGTTCTCCATGGTTGTTGATGAGGTTCTCTGAGGTTCTATGAGACATTGTGCTCTCTATAATATTAGGGGACATGGCATTCCCTGTAGTTTTAGGTCTGGTTCTGGTGTTCTCTGTGGTTCAAGGAGACCTGGTGTTCTCTGTGGTTCGAGGAAGCGGTATTTCATATGGTTCTTGGAGAGATGTGGTCTATGAATCATGAGGTTCTTTATGTTTGTAGTCCATTGTTCTGTGTGGCTACAGGACAGATCGGCCTGTCATTTCTTCACAGATTACTGGAGCTTAACTGGACTCAGCGGAGCTTAGAGGACATCAGGGAGACTCTCCATAGAGCTCACTGCCTACCAGTAACCATTAAAGAGCACATCAACACACACACACATACACACACACGCGCACACACACACACACACATACATACACAAAAACTGAGAAATGCTAAAAAACGGTTTCATCTGACTTTTCAAAGAATACATCTGTGTGTGTCATTTTTCACCTTTTTCCTACTGAGGGCATCTGTTGACCGTGTGCGAGTGGGTGTGGGCAGCGTTATGTTTGCTGGAGTGCTGGTGAAATCTTGAGGAGCTAATGTGGGCTGAGCTGCTGCTTGCAGTGCCTGAATTGGGAAAGGACTTAAATGGCCAAATGATCTTCACTGTCAGGGAAAAATCCTGTGTGTCTGCGTGTGTGTGTGGCACCCTGTCCAGGGGGTATTCCTGCTTTGTGCCCAGTTATTTCAGCTTGGCTCCGTACACACCACGACACAGACCCATTATTATTATTTTTTTTGTTTCCTGTAATTCCAGTGCGAACACGTGGCTATTCCTGCCTTTTAGTCTACTTTCCTTAAGAACGTAAGCAAACAAAGCTGTGTTTTTTGTGCAAGCCTTTTATTGTTTCTCTAACAAAACATATCGATAATAAACCCTAAGCTGTGAATACACCACTAAAGGCAGCACCGTGCTTCTTTTATAAACAAAGCGCAGGTGCAGATCACCATGCCCACTGCTAATGCATGTGCATACTAAATCTTGGGCATGGGGATGTCAGTTAAAAAAAAAAAAGGGCTAAATTGATCTTCATTCTTGTGGGTTTGAACCCCTTCTGATCGAGCCCAGGCTGTAGTGCAGAGAGCAGAAGAAACCGTGAAAATTCCAGTACTCCAGTCCCTCCCCTCTGAGCCTAGCCATGAAAACTCTGAGCAGTCTGCTCTCTCTGCCTGCCTGCCTGCCTTTTGATTCCACCGCTGACAGAGTGCTGAGTGGATAGGAGGGGGGAGCAGCGGACCACGTGTGTGTAGCCCTTTTGCGCGCGAGCACGTGTGTGTGTGTGTGTGTGTGTGTGTGTGTGTGTGTGTGTATTGGTTAGAAGCGCGCTGGGAGAGAGAGGGGTTGCTCACACCTCCAGCGAGAACAGGACAGGATAGAGCACAGCAGTAGAGGAAGCTGTTGGTGGTGTGTCAGAGCCGGTCACTCATGGCTCTGCTGCTGGACTGCCCGCCCTGCATGGGTGCCTACTACTGCCTGATGAGGACCAGGGTCAAGAGGAGGCGCAAGAAACGCTCCGAGCGCAAAGGTCAGCCACTCGCACACTCGCTCAGCGGAGGACCGGAGAGACTGTCCTTCTGCATTAACCCTCAGTAGTGCTGTGGTGGGTCTGAGAGCAGGGGAAGGCTGTGAGGTGTTGATGGTGTGGGCAGTGTGTGGTTGTGTGTTGAGGGGTTGCATGCAGCTGGAATACACTGACTGTCTGGGGCTGTATTAGATTTGCCTGCAAGAATGTGATTGGATGGTTTGAGCTTTTGAAATGTAATGATTATTTGATGATTATTGGTCCAAATACAGGCCTTTAGAGATGTTAAGGACCCTGTGCTGAGGAGGGGCGGGGGGGGGGGGGGGGGTTGTTAACGACTGGCTTGCCTTTAAAGACCTTTTTTTTTTTAATTATTTACTTGTATTGACAATCTGAAGTTTGATGAGACATGGGCTCTGTATATTACCTTGTACTGTAGATAAAAAAATGTACATTTAAAAAAGTGTAAAATTCTCATGTTGTTTAGTAGTTTTATTAAAAATATAGTTGTATAATAAATAGCAAATGTTAAAAAAAAAAACTAAATCACAGTTGATTACACTAAAATTATTTAGTATAAAAGTATTAAAAAGTATTTTTAAGTAATTATTTATTTATAAAAGTATTTTTTTATATATATTTTTTTTTTCTGAACATTTTTAGAGCATTTTTCTTTATTTTGATATGACAAATAGGAAATTATCACTCACTGCTAAAGCTGGGCAGTATGACAATATTTTAATCGTATTGTGATCAGTTTTGTTATGGTGATACACTTAGAAAAGCGTATTGTATATCGTGGCTAGCAGCAGTTTATAAGAACACTGACCATCTCCACATTTCATTACAGAGAGTGTGGTTAGTCCTGACTAATCGTAGGCAGTGCAGCACATTTTGAATAGAAGTTACTGTAACGGTATTGTAGAGTATTTGAATAGCGGTTTTTAAGAATCCCGCTACTGATTCTTCTGTGTCAAAATATCACAATAAATATCATGAATCATGAAATTGCCTTGAAATGTGATGATAGAATAGGGTTGGGCGATATGGTAAAAATACTATAGATCAAGATATTTGACTAAATACTACAGACCAAATACTACAACTAAAAACTACTATCCAGATCCCCCCCCCCAGTACTGAATACATCTGCTGCACTTCATCTAATTAAACCAGTCTAATTACGCTGTTTGTAATGAGACCTGCAGTTGATCAGTGTTTATTAAGCACTAAAAGTCTCCTCTTTATGCTTAGAAAAGGATATTGTGTAACATGATAACAAAATTGATCACAATCCAATAAAATATCGTATAATGCCCAGCTCTGTGTATTATGTTTGAAATGGTAGCACTGGATTTGTTACTGTGGTAAATCATTAACAGAAGATATTGTCCCATCCCTAAACATGTGCTGGTAGAGGTACCAATGAGCCAAATGTTTTTGGACACCTTCTAAGGAGTGCATTTATCTACTTTAAGTTGCCCCTGTTGCTGTCACACAAATGCGCGCACATACGCACACAGCTTGCCTAGTCCTTGTAGAGAAGTATTGCCAAAAGAATAGGACACTGGAACAGATAAACATGAACCTATTGGGACAATGCCGAATGCCAGGTGTGGGCTAGATGGGTGTGAAGCACCCCAAGCTGGGAGCTGTGCAGCAGTGGAGCGATGTTCTCCGAGATGATGATGCTCATCAATCATCCATGCTTTTTGTAGTTAAAAAGTTTGTTTACTTGTTTGTTTTTCTTTCCTGCCTGCAAGTCTTCCTCCATTCAACAGATCTGATTCTCTGAAGCGATACATGATCTTTGTAGTTTTATGTCTACAATGCCACCGTACACCATACGATATTCTAAAGCAGAGTTCATTTGCTGCAGTGCCTTGGTGCTTGGCTCAGTCAGTCATGGGACAGGCAGTGGCCGTGTGTGAGGCTGATGAATTACCATGGGAATCTGGTAGACGGGCAAAAACTCCTGAGACAGCCTACCTGTGCTCGAATTGCCATCAAAGCCATTAGATGACATAAGAACACTTGCTTTCTAGGGTACACACTATGATTTATACATTAGTATGCTGGGTCTGGGTGGTTTAGTTTGCTGGGGGAAGCTGAAAGAAGCAGCCCTGGCAGGGGGGTGGGGTGGGGGGGTGTTTAACCTGTTTAAAAGACTAAGATCGAAGTACAATGCAGGAACCCGCTCTGAAACGTACTGGTTCTTATACATCAATCATCTAAAAAGAGCTATTTTCAGTGTAGATGTATTTGCAGTATATTGTGAATATTATAGTGTTTGGAATTTTTTTCTGTGGATTTATTTATTTTTTTATTTATTTAATTTTAAGAACGTTGTACTAAGAGCACTTGGACCCGTCATCAGTAGCGGCACATTATTTTTTTTGTTTTTGTTTTTTTTCGATATTATTCTCTGTAGAAACTTTGCTTGTATCTTAAAACATCCCTTATATCCAAGTAACATTCAAGAAAAACGTGCAGTGCAGCCTCTGATATTTCTCCCAATTCCCAGACTGTCCCTTCATGCCTGTTGGAACACCAGGATCTTGTACAAACCCATAAATTGCAGTGAGAGTCGTGTAGTCAGACTGCAGCTTGCCGGTCAGATCCAATGAGTGCGAGCAGTAGGTGCTGGCCAGATAGAGTGAGTGTTTTTTTCCTCCTGCTGGCTGATGCTCTGCGGGGTCGGCCGGGCCTCTGAGAGTGTGTGTGTGGCTGTGTGGGATTAGCGGGGAGCGCAGTGGAGGCTGCGGGCAGTGAGCTGTTCTTTTAGAAAAGTGTTTACTGCACGTTAGCCATTTACCTTCCCACACACAGCCTCTCTGCAGCAGCCTCTCTAAAAATCCTGAGGTGCTGAAGTAGCGGTTTGAGCTCAGCTTGCAGCCTTAATACCGCATGGCAACTTAAGAGCACGGTCACAGGCGGTGCTGTGCGTTCTGCCTGTTCTATCAGCTCATGGCAGGACACAGGAGCACAGACTTCTCCATTAATGTGATTCAGTCAAACAGTCTTGTCTCACTGTAATTCCCTCACAGACCTGACAGGACGGCAGAGTGTATCAGGATCCTGTCGTTCAGCTGTGCTGAAGGTCTTTCTGGGTTTTGTGTCAGTCAGATTTATCCTGTGCTCAAGGTTTTCTAAATGGCATGGATGTGCGGTTCTAGGAAAGATCAAGAGATAGAGAATCTGTACAAAATGTGGACATTCTTTACACGGTTCTTCACACATTTCCCTTTTTTTTTCTCAAACTGTTTCTCAGAGACCCCAGACAGTCCAGATTCAGCTTCTGCTTAACTCACCACACATAGAGATACAGAGAAAAATGTGGGTAGTTCTCACTTCTATTTCGGTGTGTTTGGACTTGGAATCTATCAACAAATATGGACCATCATATGGTTCCTGAGGACTGGTTTGAGGGCCACCTCTTTAAAGAACCATGCAGTGAAAGGCTCTTTAGGCCACTTTGTTCTTAAATGGTCCTTACGGCCCCCCAGACAGGTCCTCAGTGTGTTCTATTCCAATATTGGTGGAGTTTGACTCAAGCAATAATGTGGAACCTTGGGAGTTCTGAAATATTCTGTAAGCCAGTGGTCCTCAAATTGGTCCTCAGGGCCGCCCAGACCAGTTTTTTACTTATTTATTTTTTCCTGTTTTCTTTTCTATCTCTAAGTGACTTGAAGTTGATTGTGCAACAAATATGGCCTGTCAGGGGACCACTAAGCACTTCAGAGTGAGGTTCTTTAGGCCAGTGGTCCTTGAACCAGTCCTGAGGGCCTCTCCAACAGTCCACAGTTTTTTGTTCTCTCCCTGTGTTTGAAGTTGGGTTTGTGTAAAAATGTGGAATATCAGATGGTCCATGAGGAATAATTTCAGAACTGCTGATTAAGGGACCCAAAGAGGTTCTTCTGTGGCAAGAACTGTTTCTCACACCTTGTTTAAGAGTCGCAGGCCAGAGAAACGTTGGCCAGAGGGCCATTTTTGCTTTTAGGCCGTAGCGTCGTCAAAAAAGAAGCCTCTTCAATTACAGATGGGCTGAATATTCCAATCAGAGAAGCTCCGAGGTTCATCTCATCACGCCTGGAGAGGGGCTGTGGAGTTGGATGCCTCTCCATTGGGCCGCTGATGACATGTGAAATGAAGAGCAGGGCCGGTTTCTGCACAGCCAGCAGAATGGCGGAAATGAGCTGTTTCAGATGGACTGGATATTAACAGTGACATGTGGCTCTCTCTGACCGCAAGCATCTCCAAGCAGTTACATTGTCTACAATTCTAAAACACACAGAGGCTTAATTTGTAAAGTTCAGCTCATTCATTTTAAGACCCTTTTTTTTCCTTGTCAGACTTCATCAAAGCAGCTTCATGAACATTTAGGATCCCTAATAAGAACACCAGGGGAGATACTGCCAGGAAAATCTCTCCAAGAGAATGAGGAAGAAACATCCTCACCTGATTCTGGAGTTATGATGAGCAAATGAGCGTTATGATTAAACAAAAGCCCAGATCAGACTCGGGAGAGATCCGTGGCAGACGATAATGTTTGTTTGATTCATCAGGAAACACAATTGAACACACAGTTGTGCTAAATCTGTGCTAGATATGACTGCACTAGGTAAAGATAAACGTACAAAAACACGTGACTCAAGCGTCAAGCACCAAGACTGGCATCGTTAAAATTCAGCTTTTTAAAAGTTGAAATAAAGAGTCTTTGAATTTCCCTAATGATGCAGCTTGAGAATTCACTCACAGCTTGAGTGTTTCATCTCTTCCAGGGATGAATTTTATAATAGGTGATTGTTTCTGTCAGACTGTGTCTGGCATTCTTAAGCAGCTGGAAGTACCCGAAGCCTTGATCTGGCATTTGTTTGTTTCCCGTCTTTAGCGCAGGTTCGTTGTGAACCAGAAGCTGAGAAGCGGCTTGATCACTCGTCTTTCACTAATCAGAATGACTAACTGTCTAATTTGTTAATTAATTAAGTAATCATCACTCTTATAGCCCGCTGTAGTAAAGTGCCTCTCTGCACAATGTCATCTGAGCAGATCCCGCTCTGTGCCCTCCTGAAAGAGATGTCTGAATATTAGTCGGGGCAAACGGTGCCAGCGCTCTTTGTTGATTAAGACGGCTGGGTTATTGTGTTGCTGTCATCTTGCGGGCGGGGGCTGAACAATGCAGCGCTGCTCTGTTGTAGTAGGGAATTAGTTGGGTCACACGAGCGCAGCATTAACAGGGCCTAATTAGGCTTGATTAGCATGCTGCATAAAGGAGGCTGGGTGGTGCGGGGACTATTGTAGTGGAACAGTCCTGAGAGAGTATTGCGTGTGTGTATGAGGGGGAGATCCGCCCTTGGAGGAGGATGCGATGCGTCGCAGGCAGCCTCATTAAGCACGCAGCCTGCGTGGTCTGAATGGCCTCTAATGTGTCCGATGGGTAAATAACTCTTACACAAACAAAGCATCCCGCGCCACCCCAATCCCGATAATGACATGCCAGGGTTCTCCTCTCACATCTTCTCACAACTATCTCAGACGAACCTCAGAGGCAGCTCTTCACTTGTCTATTGCTTTAAAATTCAACCTTTCTAATGAAGGCATTTAGATCGTTTTAATTGCACCCACTGTTGACACAGATGTGCAAATGCACATACATAGCTTGTCTAGTCCCTATAGAGCACTATTGCCAGTAGGTATGTCTTAATCAAATAAACAAATGAACCTATTGGCACCAGGCGTCATGCCAGGCATAAAGTCCCCCAGTGGAACTGTGTTCTCTGAAGTGGCGGTGCTCCATCCGATACTTCTGGGATGAATCAAAGAGTTAGGGGAAGAGTGGGGTGGCAATCATCCAACATCCTGACCTAACCAATGCTATTTTTGCTGAATGCAATCAAATCCTGCACAGTAGAGACAGTTACTCCAACAAAAGCAGGAGAAACTCTTACTTTACCGCAGTAAGTACTACCATAAAGGGGCAGGCAGTGGAATACAGTGAGTTGGTGGTACTGCCACTGGTTAGGTGCCACAGACACAGCTCTCCCTCAGCTTGTAAAAGCATTGGCCAATAAAATGGGATGCTCTGGGGCAGCCATACCTGAGCTTACGGTCACCATGCATAACGCTAAGTGGAAACTAGAGGGGTGTACAGCTCTGCAGCATTGACCCATGTGATTGAGCTGTGTTCGCTAGAGTGACGGTGCTCCGGCTTCTACATTTGGGATGAGTTGTAGAGGTGTTTGTGATCCAGAGCTGATCATCGAACATCAGCACAGGACCTCACTAATGCTAATGTGGCTGAATGCAATCAAATCCTCACAGCAGTGTTCCAAAATGTAGTAAAAAGGGAGAGGGGGATGTGTTATCCATACCCTTGATTTCAGAAGGAACGTTGGCTGAGCAGGTGTCTGCAAACCTACAAACCCGGGCATGTAGTGTATGCGTGATTTGGAGCCTGGAGCCGGTAGCAGCTGATTGCACATGTGTGCGTGTGTGTTGCCCTCCTTATCTCTCTCTAACCTTTTAGATCCTTCATGCACCTGACTGTCTATCAACATTGCCTTCAAACCTGCTAATAACCCAGCCACAGGGTGTGAAATTCAGTGTACCTACACACACACACACACACACACACACACACACACACACACACACACACACACACACACCTTTCTACTGGTGCGGGGATATTAGAAGTACTGACCTGGCCTTGAATGTGAAGTACAGTGATAGTCATCTGTTGTGAATGGTGGGTGCACTGAGGCAGAGAGAGAGAGAGAGAGAGAGAGAGAGAGAGAGAGAATGACTGATACATAGTGTTGAGGCTGTCAGTCTCTCTCTGTCTGCTGTGAGAAGGCTGAAAAAGACAGAGATTCAGCACATACTGTAACCCAAACACTCAGACACCCCATTACACTAATTTTAACACAGACATCAGTCCTTCACACTGTGGACTGTGAACCTCATTACAAAGCTTTGTAGTCATTTGAGGCCTGTTTTCTGAGAGTGAGAGAGAACGAGAGAGCCGCCCTTCACGTGTCTGTGCTGTTCAGTAAGTAGCAGTGAGCTTGCTACCTTCTCAATAAAAAAGCTGTATAAATAGGCTGAATTAAAAACATCCCTGGAGTGGATTGTATGTTTATACAGTCATGTGAAAAAGTTTGAACACCCTTTGAACACCCTTTGAACACCCTTTGAACACCCTTTGAACACCCTTTGAACACCCTTTGAACACCCTTTGTCTTTATTAACGCATACAGACCTTGATCTTCACTCGATCAATATTGATGGCTGGAGGTAATTTAACTAAACATAAACTGAAGAAATGGTGAAAATAATTCTTAAAATGTTAATAATAGAAATATATTTTTCTTGTTTGGGGGGCGGAAGGGTTTAGGCCACACCCAGTTTGGTTCGCTCTTGATTGTTGAAGTAAGTGGGATCACCATGGTGAGATCCAAAGAGCTCTCTGCGACCTTCAAAAAAGTTTGTATATGCAAATGAGTCTGAGAAAAGATTTTAAAAGATCTCTACAGATTAGAATCTCTCATTTCACTGTCCGCTAAAAAAATTTCAAGTGAAACAACAGCCGACGTGCCCAGGTCAGGCCGTCCTAACAAGTTCAGTTTTCAAGAACAGACCGCAAGATGCGTAAGGAAGCCTCCAGCTCTCCAACAATCATGTAGGTCATCACGGGACTTGCTGCTAGCTCTTGCCACAGTTGATGTTGAAGTACAGCATGTACCATCAGAAAGAGAAAAACTGCATAATCCGTGGACCCTTGCTGTCAAAAATAAAAACATGTATGTTTAAAAACTGGGTTTAGAAGAAACAGAAAAACTGCTTTATTTCTGTTCTCCTCCTAAGAGTAAAGAAAGCTTTTTTTCCAGGAAGAAGTAAATCACTTGTTAAAGTAGTGAACTAGCTGATCCAATCATTATGTTGGCCCCAGACGCCCACACACACACACACACACACACACACACACACACACACACACAGGTAATATTCCACATGTCAAACATCTGTATGTTGCGTTATGACCTAGACCAGATTGTAATATTGTAGATCCTCAAGAGTTTTAAGATTTGAAGGTCTGATGTAAGCAGTTTCCAGCAGTTTCTGAACCTGTTCAATGGACAGGCGACCACCCGAGTGTCCTTGAAGAGCAAAAGATTTCTATTGGCTCAGCACAACTCCATCTCTGCTGACCTTCCCCCATAGACCTCATCAGCGAACTGCTTCCCACACACTGATCCTCATCCCAGAACAATCACTTTTTTCTTTTCTTTTTTTAGCTTTCCAGATATAAACTAAAAACGTCAGCTAGACATGCTTTGTGAAGTTTGGGAATCTATAGTTTCACACTTTTTAAAGAATGATTGATTACTTAAAAAAAAAAAAAAAAAAAAGAATTCAGATTTTCCCTTAAAGTTGACCTGAATTCAGAGTTGATTATTTTTCTCTACATTGTTATTTCATGTTTTAGGTCTTATTAAACACTTCTTAAATTCTTCTTGCCACAGAATTATAATTCCTTTTTCCTGCAATCATTGACAAACTACAGAATGCCTCTGAATGTTTGATTACATCACCGCGAACAAGCAGATGGGCAGAAATAAGATTAGTAGGCGTCCCTGAAACCATGTTTCACTTGGAAACTCGTCACAGTATTGAAGGACGTGCATTATGGTTTGCAAGTTACAGGGTCAGTCAGGGCCCTCCTAGTAAGTGAGGCTTGATCATGGTCCCGCAAGGACCTCATGTTTCCAAACCACAGTGATGCAGCTGCATTACCACTTCATGTCTGTCGTAAGCCCAGTTTGGATTAGATTAGTTCGTCAGGGGAATATCTGTAATAAAATTTTTACACATCTCATTAGTGAAACTAAGTGAAACAAGAACATCATTCATATTTCAATCCGTGACCGGTGTCCTTATTTATAACACCAGCCTGTGCCCGAATGAGACTCCAGTGCCTCACACTAATAGAGCTCTACTCTCCACTCACACACAAGTGCTGCAGGTGTGTGGCCATGTTGCCTTTTAGCTCTGAACTGGTTTTGTCCACACACTCTGTTCATGTGACAGACAGCTGCTCAGTCCGCATGTTTCCACTGCAGCTCTTATCGCTGTAGTAATAACAGCGGCAGTTGAACTGTATTCCACACTGTTATAGGTAAACTTTGGCGGTTAATCCACGGTTCGGGTGCAGGTTTCTAGATAGCGCAAGAAGCATTAATTAATTTTGTCATCAGTTTTAGTCAAGTTGATTAGTCGTTGCACCCCTAACCTGAAGAACAATATTACCAGAGGATGAGCGAGTTTCTATCTTGAAGGTTTGCGTTTCGTTGTCACATGATCACATACACAACAGTTGCGTCCAAGCAGCCAAAGAGATTGTAGCAGTTCAGAATGAAGCAAAGTTCCAGTTTGATTTCATTGTTTGTTTGTTTTTGTAAATATCTGCTGGAGGATATTGGATGTGCGTGCTTGGAAACGAAGTACAGCAAGCTTGTTTTTCCAACAAGACGTGACATCTGCCTTGAAAAAAACAGATATGAATCTGGACTGGACATAAATGGTCAGAGCACTGCTGAGTTCAGTGAAAACCTGTAGGTAATCATGTCTGTGCTCTTCTCAGAGGATGAGGGAGAAAAGCACAGACAGTTGCCCTGAATTCAGAGTTGATTATTTTTCAATACATTGTAAAAAATAACGTCTCTCATCTTATTAAACACTTCTGAAATTCTTCTTGCCACAGAAATATAATTCCTTTTTCCTGCAATCACTGACAAACTACAGACTTGTGCCTCTGAATGTTTGGTTGCATCACCGCGAACAAGCAATTGTGTCTGTGCTCTTCTCAGAGGATGAGGAAGTAAAGCTCGGACATGGCCGATCCAGATGCAAATAAAATGGCAGAGGAGCCGCCGTCAAGGAGTATTACCCCAGGACCTCTTGTAAATGTAACCCTGTTTGAATAGGGTAATAGATGACAAATGTAGAACCTTGCTGACCTGAAGTGAAATAGCAATTAAGCAGTTTGTTTACAGATTAGCTTTTTAAGTATATACGATGACCTCTAATAACTGACCCGCAGTTAATGTAATTTCCATATCTTGGACAAATAACCACAAAATATTTCTCAAACTCTAAACTAAGCACTCTGTCCTCTTTCTGTCACGGTTTCTAAGCTAAAGTTTGTAAATTGGACCCTTTACAGTGCTCTTGAGTTCACCTAAAGTTCACATTATCTGCACTAAATTTCCAGACGGAGCTTCTAAGCAGCTTCTTGTGGTCCAAACGACTGAGATGACACTCAGCAGAGGTCAGGAAAGGTCATTCAATACCACTTACAGGTCCTTTGTTTACTATTGTGAAAAGAGACCATTTGCCTCTCGGAGTGCGAGCACAAATGGCACTCTTGCTAAATCCCCTACTTTCCCCTCATTGCAGTTCTGTAAATGTCCCTCCATCCGTGTCATTTATTAAGCAGGCATTTCTGTGTGTGTAGTAATTAGTCGCCACTGCCCTCTCCTGATGGTCTTTTAGAGGGAAGGCAGCAGCAGGGTGTAGCCACAGCAGCCTGTTCTTCTCTCCTTTTCACCGCCACTCATTTATCAAGCGTTAGAAATCAGCAGCCACTTTATCAAAGTGTCCTGTCGCCTGCTTTTGTACAGGGGAAACACCTAAATGCATTTGAAGTCTAAAAAACCTGCAATTTGCTGCGAGGTGAAATCGGTGTTGGCAGACTAATTCAGATCCGTTATTGGCCATTAAAGTGCAGAAATTGAATAATGGAGCTGGAGGCTTTTGGCGGCGGGCGGCTTGCGCGCTGCCAGCCGGGCGGGGCAGGGCAGGGGGTGGCCACGCTCGTCTCCCCCACACACCCGGCCCATCAGTTTTAATCTGGCGGAGCGACAGGCAGCCCTGTCCGCCGGGAGCCCTCTCCATTAGGCGCTCGGCCAGCCAGCGTCCCCCGCACGTGTGGCCCATTAAGGATCATTACCTGGGCTCAGGCACCGCATGAAGCTGCATTGCAGTACAGGCTAGAGCCTCCTTCTCAGTAGGCGTGATCCTCGGCCTCCTGAGGAACACACCTACTGAGCTTTTTCAAAAAACACTTCCTCTGCTGATGCAAAGAAATCCAAAGCCCCAGTGGGAAATCTCATTAAGAAATCCATTAGTAGAAAAAAGTTTGTATTACTTTATCATACGTTATATGATAATGGGTGCGTTATATATGTATTGACATCCGGTTAAAATGAGCTGATAAATTATCATTTTCATTGTTATTATTAACGTAAGGCTGGAATTACAGCCGTTAAAAACAATTAGGAATTTAATACCATATTTTTTTGCATTTTTAGCTCTGAAACACTTGTTGTTACCAGGGGTGGGAATTTTTTTTCTTTTGAATTGGATGACACCATTGCCCAACGCAAGATCCCTGGGTTGGATTCTCTGTCTGGGCAGGAACACTGCTGTTATACCAAAAAGAAAATGCCACAGTGACGGTCAGTAAATGGGAGATGCTGTTACGTTGTACAGTATGAGTGCAGCTTTAAAGAAATTGGAGTCCAACTGAGCACTTGGTGAGCCAGCCAGTGGCGACAGTGGCCAAAATAAAAAATAAATAAAATAAATTAATAAAAATAAACGTAAATAAACCTCAAGATGGGAGCCCACCCTTCTCTGGCACAACAAAGACACAAAAGCATGAGATAACTAATGGATGCACATTAATGGAAAACTAATAAAGAAATAGAAGTGAGCCTAATATTTCACAATGTACTTAAATTTAACTACTGAAACCAGAGATTAATGTTACAAGGGAAAGAAGATTAGGTCTATGATTACATATTCAGATTAACATGCCAAAGAAAAACGTCTATGATTAGTTATGTTAGTAGTAATGGTTTTAGTAAGAGACTGTAATCAGTCTTATACCTATTTTGCTTTCTATTCCCAATTTACTCAGGCAGCGACATTCTAATAAAACAGCTTGTGCACTGGAAGGAGCGTCAAATCTGAACAGCATGTTGAATTGGCCCTGCTTTAAGACCTAGGCAGCCGACAGAAACCTGACAGGGTATGTGTATGTGCACAAGCACCGGAAAAATTAGACTGCCCTCTTTACTCATAATTCTAGTTCGTCCACAATAATTCTCTGAAAAATCAACATCAATTGATACATCACATTAGTAAGTGTTTGGTAAAAAAATAGTAAAAAAAAAAAAAAGTGATCCATACTGAGAATTATAATCCGTTTTGAACTCCCTGCTTTTCCGGATTCCGTACTGAAAAAGGCTTCTTTGACTTGTTTTACATTGAACCATTGGTTTACCGCCAATGTGAGGAAAGTTTTAATGAGGAAAATAACCATTTAGGCATTCAAATAGTTCCTCTTGGGATCATAGTTCTTCATAGAATTGCTTGATCAGTGCCAACTTTCAGCAACAGCAAGCCAAAAGCAGTCTTAAGTGTGGTTATGTTTTTTTGGGACGTGATGCAGGCAGCTCTCTCCTTAATATTTGTATCACGACATGCAAAGTTGGCCATGGCAAAAACCTGAGCAAACATCTGGTCAAACACAAGATCTAAAAGCGGATAAGTGGACTAAGCTAAGTCCCCTGCAACAGCTGAGGCTAACGTTAGCAGCATGCCTGCAGACAATGCTGAAGAAGTTAAACTGTCCATGAACGCTGAAAGATTATGTGAGGAATTGACAACTTCATCGACATCTTCAAAGAAATATGTCCAAATAAAATATGTTCGAAAAAACAGAAAAATATGTGCTATTTTAAAAAGCATGTTTATTCTGCTATAATAAGTTACCCTATTTCCCTACAATATGCTCACAAACCACTATGTTTACTTTGAGCTGGGTCTAACGGGTCATTTGGTATATTCTAACTAGCTAAGGCTTTTCTTGGGTAAATAGCAAAGCACTTTGTAAGTCGCTCTGGATAAGAGCGTCTGCTAAATGCCATAAATGTAAATGTAATGTATACTGTTTAAAATGTGTTTCTTACTTCCTGTAACACCGCAATGAAACAAAGGTGCAGAACAAGATTTAGCGCTGCGTTATTTCAACACATCAAAAACAGCACAAACACTTAGCACTGTGTAGCTAGCAGCCGTAGACTAGTGCACACAGCCCAACTGATTTAAAGGATATAAACCACTTGCTACAGCTGGCTAACTCACGATTATGTAAATGATAGTGTAAAATGTAATGTGTAAAATGTGTAACAATGTTGAAAATGATATTTTTAAAATTAATTTATTTTATTATTTTTACAAAACCAAATTCCTGATACCAGTATCAACTCAGATTTGAATAGAACCCACCCTTAGTAGCATTAACATTTTTAAAGCTGTAAGACACTGAGATTCGGCGCATTTCCTGCTTTATCATCTTGGTTACGTCTCCAGCAGGTTCTTCTGAAACTATCCGACTGCTCTCCCGACCTCACACAGATGAGGGACACAGCTGCCCCGTGGCCTGGGAGAGACTATCAGCCTTGTTTGAAATATAATTTCAGAGAGGTAAATGGAAAGAGAAGGAGTTGAGGGCGGGGGCGGAGGGGGGGTTGTCCCGCTCCCTTTTGGAGAGGCTCCTCATTTCTGCGTGTATCAGTTGTGACCACTGGATCTATCCATCTGCGTTAGGACTGCGAGAGGTGGCCGTGACAGTTTGTGTTGGGCCTTGTGCTTTGGCATCCCTCATATTCTCCCCGCAGGCACAGGCCATCCATCTCTGTCTACTCTCCCTCTCTTCTTCGCACTCACACGCTGCTTCCCTCATGATTACTTTTCCTTACCTGGCACCCTTCGACCTCCACCTGATGTTGACAAGGGGAGACCCTTGTATCAGCGCTGCAGGGCCACATGGTTATAGACTTGGAAATGCATTACCAGCTCAGTCTATTAATAAACAGATTTTCTGGCATTCACTCATCGCCTCCCACCAGAAATACCATTGCCATTGTCTTACCTTGTTCTGTATTATGAAAATGGCTGTTTCTTTAGTTATTTTTGACAAAAGTACATTACATGGCTTGAAATGACAGCAGTGTACTGTTTTTATTGTGCTGATAGGACCTGTTCTTAACTTTTAAAGAACTTTACCGTAACAATGTTAACGTAACAATGTTAACGGAATAATATTAATGTAATTGTATTCTAAGGGGTTTTGGACTGTTTCTATTGGTTCATTCATTATTAAAATGTTTACAGAGAGACGCTATACGAAACATAATGCTGCTTACTTCAAACAGTACTCCGAGGCAGGGAGGCACCATGTCCAACTTGCCTGCTGAGATTCTGCCTTTTTTAAAGGCAGTGTAGCAGTATTCTTCACTGCATTACATTTTCCATGTTCCTGAGCGTCAGGACTGATCCAATTAAAAGAGAGAAAAGGCAGAGAGGGCCAGCATCTGTGCAGTGGAGGTGAGAGATTTTTATTGAAAATTTTGTTTCTGAAATGTGGGAAAAAAATCTTGCCTCCACAGAGCTTCTTTCTGTGAGATGACTGTTAGGTTTTTGTAGAAATGTTTGTAGTTTTGTAGTATAAATAGCAGTATCCTAGCCTTAAAATATATATATTTTTAGATGAACATGTTACTTACTAATAACTACTCTATTACAGCTTAAAACAAACAGTTTTAGCACTGAGCAGAAAGGCATAGAGGTAGCCAGTGTATAGCCAGTGTATTTCTTTTCTTTCTTTTCTTTTCTTTTTCAATTCTACAAGTAAGAGAAACAGACAGTTTTATAGATTCACGTTTTTTTGTTCCGACAATAATAAGTAAATATCAGCGCAATACATTTCACAAATTAATTTGCATTCATGGCATTTTGCTTAAGCATAATGACTTACAAAAGTGCTTCATTTGTCACTCAGAAAACCTCCCTAGCTACTGTGAATGGGCTAGAATCCATAAAATACACCAAGCTTAAATCCTGCCAGAAAACAAAAGTCAGTACTGTAACGTAGATGCCTGCATTAGCCTCATAGCTCCAGTGCATAACTCCCATGCAGAAGTAACAGGAGCAAACTTTAACTAACTCTGGGCTAAGAAAGTTGTGTTAATGAGGTTTGTTTTAATCTATTCCTTGGAAGGATTTGTTGGCAAGACTGGCCTTCATTCCACTATTAATTTCACCTTCTTGAACACACATTAGTTGAGTATATTTGCACAAATGTTCAACCTCAGGCTTGTCCGTCTCATGACCTGCTAAGCATGTCCGCATTTTTTACATCCTTGCATCTACCTTCCCATGCTCTGGGATGTGCTGAAACCTTATAAAATCTCCCAGTGCAGGGTAATAGCCAACCCTAATGATTCCATCCTCCCTTAATGCTCCTATTTCCCCTCCACACAACTCGCAGTGTCTTGCTGAGGAGGTCCTGATCAGGGTCTGTAATGGGATAAGAACTGATCTGACTTCCCCCTGCGCTGCGTGTGGTGTAATTGGAGTTTGATGGGGGAGCCTAATTGTAAATGGGTTTTGTATCACTGCTCGTTTCCGCTGATGCCCAGTGAAGGCTGGTTGGAGAACGTGTTGCGTGCCTCTGCTGAAGCCCCATGTTCACACACACACACACACACACACACACACACTCACTCACTCACTCACTCACTCAATCCGCACACTCCTCTTACCGCATTCCCATGTTTCTTGGAAGTTGTTCATGGAGTGTCTGTGTGAGTTTCTGTAAATCAGAAACTCTGATTTAAAATGCTTTTTATAAATATTGAACGAGCAGCCCACACAGAATACATAATTTAATATGTGATTCATTTACGGAGGAGTCTAGTTTGGATTTACTCTGCGGTCCCCAGACGTTCTGTTTCTGGGCCTAAACCATAAATTAGAATTGTAGCTATAATGTGCAGTTTAACATTATGAATAGGGGAGATGAGGGCACTACCCAATACATTTAGAGCTGTTCTTAATCATTTTAAAAGTATTAGCCAGATTACCTTTACTTTTATACAACCAAATGTTACCATTTACCCCGCCACAGCCATTTGGGCTAGTTGAAACCCTGGCTAAAAAGTCTGGTAAATCCTTGCAAACACAAAGACTTCAGGACAGTTCTGTGTTGTTTGGGCCAGATCTGCACCCTAATCAGAAATCAGCAGTAAAATTTAAATACATTTTCTTTACATGAAATATGGGGAAAAATCAGAGCTTCTTTCTGTGAGATGAATGTTAGGTTTTTGTAGAAATCCTGTTTTGTAGTTCTATAATTAGCACTATCCTATGTTTTTAGATGAACATGCTAATTACTAATTCTATCACAGCGTAAAACAAAGCACTGAGCAGAAAGGCATGGAGGTAGCCAGTGTAAAGAGCAGCTGGTGTAACAGTGGGTCTATGCTTTAAAAAAACTCAAACTCAACTTTCAATGAATTTATTTGGACTTTTTTAAAATGATGCTATTTGACAAACACCAAGAGGGAATTCTGATTTACAAATCCCTCAGTCTCTAAGGTAAAACTGGAGAATTGTCTTTTCAGTGGTTGTAAAAAATGACCGAAACAAGTTCATCCTGAATTTGAAAACTCAATAAAAAGTCAGTGTTGCATTTTACACTGTATTCCTGCTGATATATACATCGATCGCCCATAACATTTATTAGTACATTATATTATAATGCAGAATATGGTGCAGAATATTGAGTAGGTCCCCTTTGTGCCGCCACAACAGATCTGACCATTCGAGGCATGGACTCCACAAGACCTCTGAAGGTGTCCTGTGGGATCTGGCACCAAGATCTTAGTAGCAGATCATTTAAGTCCTGTAAGTTGTGAGGTGGAGCCTACATGGATCACATCAACAAGCCTTAGGTGCCAATGACCCTGCCACAGGTTCACCTGTTGTCCTTTCTAGGACCCTTTTTGGTAGGTGCTGACCACTGCTTACCAAGAACACCTCATAAAACCTGCCTGATGGTTTGGTTTCAGTCTTCACAGTTAGTTTGGTCCTTGTCAAAGTGGCTCATCACACAAAACATCTGCTCCATTTTTGCCTTGGAGTTTTATGAAATGCCATGAAATCACAATTAGCGGAAGATCTCGTGCGACTGTGGTTTATGTGGAGTGCTCTGGGCACCTGCGCAAAAAAGGTCAAGAGGTCCAGTAGCCTGCCTCTGCTGACCAATCAGATCAAAGGTAACTTGGGCCTTCAGTGACACCTGTAATGGAGGAGGGGGTAGTGGTTGTTGTCGTTCACAAACTCCACAAAAAAGTGTGCTTGGCAGGCTGTGCTGCAGGATTTGTGCTCACATCTGAAGGCAGGAATCCTCCAGAAGATCATCTGGACCATGAAGAAGACCTGTAGTTCTGAAAGCTTTGTGAGCTTCAGCACGCTGAGCAAGATTTTAAACAAAGCCTGGAGCGTTGTGCTGGGCTGTTGAATCTGTCGTGTTCAGATCAGTATCTCAGGAAGAAATCCCTGAACACCTTCGTTCCTGGTAGTTTGCGTTTTGTTGCATCATGTTTAGTAAGACAGGGCTTATGAGCACTGCATGTTTTTAGAAGGGAGAAGCTTACCAATCACGCTCGTGTTTATCAAAAGAGAAGGAAGGGGGGGTGCAATGCAGTTTGTGGGCAATCGCTCGTGGTAAAGTGCGATGTCTGTCTTTTACTGTCTGTCAGACAGCGGAGTGAGGCTGAAAATGTTTCTCAAGTCAAATACAGCAGTGCTGCTCGGCCATAAAAGTGGAACAGAGTCTCCTTGTAAGTTTTGTTGTCGAGAGGCTGGTAAGTCAATGGAGCATAAATCCTTACCTCAGCACAGAGCAGGGAGCGGCCATATTTCTCAGCCTAAATGGCGCGAGGGGCTGACTGAGGAATAAAAGAACGTGGAGGAGCATGTAAAAGGCTTCGGGGGAGGGATGGAAGTCTCTCTCTCTCTCTCTCTCTCTCTCTCTTTCCCGATGTGTCAGTATTCTGGCCACCTGTCCTTGGCATGATGGATTCTGAGAGAGCAGTCGTCCATTGCCATGCGCAGACTTTCATAGCCACGTATGTAGGTGATTTATGACTGCAAAATCCAAGGGGGAGTTTTCTGAATGTGTGAGAGATGTAGGCAAGGTTTTGTTAAAGGGCTGTCCTTGTCACTCTAGAGCCGTTTAGCTCAAACATTTCTTTTTCTCTAATTTTTCAGAATAATTTTAGATTCAATATTTAACAATGTTTAAATAACAACTGTAACAGCTGTACAATACACATTAGAAGTAACAGCTAAGATGATAAAGCCTGCGTGTACCTGGTCGAGTACAGCATAACCGGATCGCTCGCTCAAAACACTAGACCATCGCCTCACAACTCTTTAACGTTAGCCTTCTGGCAGTGACGGGTACTTTGAACATTACATTAGAATAATAATTCTAATAAAACCAAAAGATCAAAAGATCAGTCATCATTTTTGTTTAGGGTGTCCCGCACCGATCCAGGCATAGTTTAATGGATCGGGTATAGGCTATCTTAATTCCACTTCAGTTCTGACTCTTTGTGCTAACCCTGTTGTGCAGAGCGCCTTCTAATGACCTCAGTGCGCCATTATCAGCCAACAGTCACTTTAAGAAAAGTCTCTACTAAACTAAACCATTCAGACCAGATTGTCTCATTATAGAAACTGATACTGAAACTGGATGGATTAATCAGCAGCTCATCTGATCATCTGATTTATGTAAACAGACACAAAGATCGGATCGATACCGGCTAAATCTGCGCGTTAAGAGACTTATCGGGACGGGGGACAAAATAACCTGGTTGGGACATCTGATATTATATAATATCAAATAAAATGTAAACTATTTGTTTATATTTGGAAACAGGTGGTTTATGCAAATGTGAATTGTGTTATTTTGCTATATAAAATATTTCTGTGTGTTTGCAGCATCTTTCTTTTTCTGGGTTTTGTGTTTGTGTGTTCTCCAGGATCCTCGTGGATGATCCTTTAGCCCTTTCCTCTTCCCTGAAACATCCACAGTGTCTCTTCTCCAGCCTCGTCTATGAAAAGCAATCTCACATAAAACTGTCAAATAAAAAATTCATATCCACTCCACTCTAACTTTCTGCCAGCCAGGCCTTCACTCCTGCAGCTCCGTGATGAACAGCCGGCCGTCAAATATTAAACCTCCTCCCCACCCCCCCACACACCCCCAACCCCAGCACAATAAAAGAGTTTCTCACCTCTGCCACCTCCAGCTCAGCTCAGCGCTGATAGCAGGAGAACAGGGTGAGCTCAGCACTTCTGCTTCAGACTCTGCTGCTGCTGAACGCTCTCCAGCCTGACTAAACCCTCTGCCTTCAACACACTCACACGCACGAGCGCTCTTATAAAGAACTGACTGCTGCTGAATTTCCTCTGACCAAAACTGTAGTTTCTAAACACACTTATTTTAGAACAGTCGGTTTTCTTTAAGCTTTTCTAGAAGCAGCAATTTTCACTGCTGATAAACGTGTGATGTTCCGTGTTTATTATTATCTCACTCGTCACTCATTGAAACAAGCTACTTTTAACAGTGTGTTTAGGAGTAGTTTGTGTTTAGTGGAGAAACCTTGTCTAGACTCTCTGGAGCAGATAAACATGAACCTATTGACACCATGCCTCCTAATGCCAGGCATGGGCTAGAGGGGTATAAAGCCCCCCAGCATTAAAGCTATGACAAAGTGGATCTGTGTCTTTTGGGATGATGTTGCTCCATCTAATACATTTGGGGTGAGCTGGGGTTGAGGTGGGGTGGTCATCTTCCAGCATTCTGTTGCTGAATACAATCAAATCCTCACAGCAATTCTCCAGAAACTAGTAGAAAGTCTCCAACAAAACTCTTTTAATAATGCACCTCTGAAGAAGCAATGAATAAGTCTTGTGTCCCAATACTTTTGTCCATGTAGGGTATAGATTTGACTTGACCTATTTATGATAATAAAAAATTGGTTAATTTAGTGTTGCATTTGTTTAGAGGCACTGCGAGTTTTAGAAGCATTGCAAGTTTGTCAGAAACAGCATCTCAGTCTCGCCTTCTATTGATCTGTAAAATCGATCACCTCAGTTGATGTTGTCTGACATGATCATATGATGCTTTTTCACAGTTTTGTTTTCATCATGTTCAGATGGTTGCAAGTTCTCAGAGGAGTTGCAAGATGTGCATGAGCCTGTATTGTGCATGAAAGTTTTCCAGCCTATATCCTGCTAATATTTGATGAATGGGGAATATTAGCATCATTCAGAGGTAACCGTTAGTAATTAGCACAGGCCTGTTTGTTGAAGACTCAAAGACCGGTAACAGCTTCCACCAAAAACCTCACACAGTGCCTCCACTGAGGTGTAATCCTTTTAGTCTTCCCACAGGTTGCCTGCCTGTCAGGCCTGCAGTGTGCAGAGCTGCTGTCTGTGGTGCTGAAATGCCTCTGTGTGGGCGGGCTGGGGGGCAGTGGCCTCGGTGTTGGACTGAGGTGTCGACCTGCTGCTCTCCATCAGACGCAGACATGCTGGACAGCCAGCTGCACAGGCTAGGGCTCTGTATTACAGCTCCATGATTTCTTGGCCTGAAAGGCAGTGGGAAGCGGTCTTGGCTGGGGCTGTAATGTTTTCGGTTATTTATTAGGGGTGCTGTATTCTGGCCCCGGGGCAGGTGCTTTGCCTCTTCTGTCAGAAAGCCATGCACTGTGATCAGCAGGGAAAAATCCATGCTGTTGTAAACTGACAAGACCTTTTTTTCTTAGATACATTGCAACTATTTTTTTCCCTTCTTCTTCAATAGAATTTTTTTTTTTTTTTTTTGGTTAGAACGGTTCCTGGCAGCTTTCTGCTCCCTAACTTTGTCCTCCTCCCTAACTTTGTGCAGATGCCTGTCATATTAAAGCACACGAGCTTAAATCTGAAAGTTGTTCAGCAGTTCTGGTAGAAGTGGAGTTCTGAGCTGCTTAAGACTTTGTTAATGCTCCGTGCCTTTCAGAGCGGATTCGGCAGAGGTGCGCTGACGGGAGCCTCTTTGTGTAATGAAAGCCTTTGAGAGGCTGCAGATATTCGACTGGAGCTTCAGAGACGCTTACGTGAAGCAGACACGCAGAGGCCGGGCAGCACAGACCACCTGCAGATGTGCAAACAAGCGTGGTGGAATGCAGGTGCACAGTTGCACAGTGCTCTGGTCTGTGTGTGCTCTCGCGCACTCTTTCTTTCTCTTTTTTCCCCCTTCTCTCGCTCGCTCGCTCTCTCTTTGCCCTAAATCTATGTTTCTCGCACTCTCTCTCTGTCTATATGTATGTCTCTTGCCTCTCCCCTCTCTCTCATTCTCTCTCTCTCTCTCATTCTCTCTCTCATTCTCTCTCTCATTCTCTCTCTCTCTCTCTCTCTCTCTCTCTCTCTCTCTCTCTCTCTCTCTCTCTCTCTCTCTCTCTCTCCCCCTCTCTCTCATTCTCTCTCTCATTCTCTCTCTCATTCTCTCTCTCTCTCTCTCATTCTCTCTCATTCTCTCTTCCTCTCTCCCCCCCCTCTCTCTCTCCCTCCCTCTCCCTCTCCCCCCCCCTCTCTCTCTCTCTCTGTTTGTCTCTACGTTCTGTCTCTCTATGTCTGTGTCCTTCTCTGTCTGTCTTGCTCATTGTCTGTCTCTCTACTCTCTTTACCACACCCTCGCTATTGTCTCTCAGTGTCCGTCTTGTTCTGTCTCTCTCAATGTTGGTCTCTTTTTTTTATGTCTCTCTGTCTGTGCCCTTTTCTCTCTCTGTTAGTGTGTGTGTGAGTGGGCAAGGTGGCAGGTGTTGTTAAGTTAAAGACATGCTGGAGCAGTCTCTGCTCAGATGTCAAGAGTAAAGTGCCCAGGCTGTGTCACCCCTCCATCTGCGCATCAGTGTAAAAAGCGGCCCACTTTGGCAATTACATACTCTCCGTCCCCTTGGCTGCCCTGGTGAAAGGCTCCACCTCAACAAATCATACAGCTCTCAGCACTCTCTTCCAGCCTCTGCAGCCACTGACTTTAGCTTCTCTGGGAGAGTGTGTGAGTGTGTGTTGGTTTTTTGGGCCTTTATGAGGACACTGAAGAGGTTTTGCTGGTGTTTATGCTTTTTTTCTCCACAAAAAGAGAAAGAGCCAGAGGATTGACTTACTGGTTACTGGATATATTCATTCACCGAGCACTTAAATAGGAACAGTATAGTTAGGTACTGGTTAGGGCCTCCTTTAGCTTTCAAAGCAACCTCAGTGTTTCGTGGCGTGGCTTCCACAAGAGGTTGGAAACATTCATCTGAGAGTCTGCTTCATGTGGACATGATTGCATCACATTGAGCAATGATTACAGTGGATTATGGCAGGATCTAGTGCAGCATTTGCGTACCTCATATATCTCCTGTTTGATGAATGCTGTAGCTTTGGACATACTCATCTCTCTGCGGTGCTGCTAACACACTATTCAGATTAGAAGTGTGTGATTTCTGCACCATGAGTGCAAAAGCTCTTCATCTTCCTCGCCTGTCCCCATGTCTGCATTAAGAGTGGTATGTACCTCCTTCAGCAGGCCATTTCAGACTGTTCACCTGGAGCCCACATCAATCAGCACTCTGAGCGCAAAACCCAGCCACATCTTTTAAAGATAAGAGCATGAGAGTAAGCAGAGGGAATGAAACGCTGTCTGTTTGCATCCCTGAACTGTACACACAGGCTCAGTGAAATGCCTCTCTCCTGTGAGCTTGTGTGTGTGTGTGTGATTTATTTTTCTCTCTGTTTTGACATCACCTCTTGTTTTCCTGAATATTACAGAAATGATGCTTTTTTTAATAAAGCGCACATTGAAGAGCTTGTCACTTTTTAAGCCTCAGAGGCTTAAAAGCTCAGGCGCACCGCGTATGTGACTGATTGGCCAGAGAACGCTGGTTCCTTCTCTAATCAAAAACGTCAACTTTGTGAAACTTTCAGCCTTTAGTGAAATACTGCATATATATATATATATATATATATATATATATATATATATATATATATATATATATATATATATATATAGATGTATGTATATATATATAGATGTATGTATATATCTCCAGCTCCACTGTCCATATATGAGCACTTTGTAGTTCTATAATTCCAGACTATAGTCCGTCTATATAGCTTAGCCCCCTTTCACACTGTTCTTCAATGGTCAGGACCCCACAGGACTGACCACCACAGAGCAGCTATTATTTAGGTGATGGGTCATTCTCAGCACTGCACTGACACTGACTGACATGCTGGTATGAGTGGATCAGATGCAGCAGAGCTGCTGGAGTTTTTGAACACAGTGTCCACTACCTGTCATTCACACACATTGGTGAAAAAATAGGTTCTTCTAAAAGGCTCACTGAATGCCAGCGTGGCGCTGTTACAAGTCACAAGTTACAAGTCAGTTGGTAAAATGTCTTCCCTCCTGCATATCCGTCCATCAACTGTGAGTGGAAGTGTTGAAGAAGCACAGCTACTCAGCCACGAAGTGGCAGATCACGTAAAGTTACAGAGTCAGGGTCAGGGCCGAGTGCATGAGTTCAGAGCACAGTGCATTAAAGTCTCTGACTCTCTGCTGACTCAGTAACTGCAGAGCTCCAACACTGCTGTTAGAGCTGCAAAGGGGTGGGGGGCATCTCCATGGGAATGCCTATGGATTAAGAATGGGATCTTATAACAGTTCCTGTAGGTGTAATGTGTGTAGGTGTCCTAATACTTTATTTTTGTTAGACCACTCATCACCTGAAAAAGATAATCAAACAAAACCTTTTAAACCATTTAATAAGATGGTGATGATTCACTGAATCACTTTCAAAAGATTCAGGCAGTCAGATCTGCAAAATAACCACTGACTGCTCTGATTTACTCAATGATGATGATGATGGTGATGAGTGCCTTCATCCTTGCCACATAGCTATTTTTATTTATTTTTTTATTCTCAACCACAGGTGTGTAGCGTGGAGTGATTTCTTCAGGCAGGTGTATAGCATGTAGTGAATCACTCCAGACAGAGCTTCTTGACTCTCAACTTGACCACAGTACACACGTCCAGTACACACCATGCTGCACACCTTTGCGCATGCTCAGCAGCATATGCACCTCGGGAATGTAGCTCGAAGTGTATCGCTCAGGACAGGTGTGTAGCGTGGTGTGTATCTCAGGACAGCAGTGAGCTGCAGTGTGCTGGTGTGCATGCTCTCTGTGGAGCGTCAGGATGGATGGTTAATAAAGCCTCTCTTGCTTTCGCCTTTTCTCTAGATGCTCTGCTATCTGCAACACCAGAAGCAAGCAGGATGAGAGACAACTCAAACAGTGCATGTCCCTCCACCCATCTCCCTCTCACTCTTCCCCTCTTCTCTTTCTCACTCTTCCCTATTACAGTCTTTATTATGCTTTGCTCTCCTCTGTTTTCCTTCAGTCTCTCTTTAATCCTCTCAGCATCTACAGATCATGTTTTGTAGCAGTGAGACATAACAGTGTTATCTTCTGTCCTCTGCCCTCTGAGAGTGCAGATTGTTGGCCTCTGTGTGTAAGCTGTGGATGTACATTGTGTGCCCACACACAGCTGTGCTAACACTAAACCATGCTACTTAGTCCCCCAGTTCAGTCTGCAGTGCTTAAACAGCCGGGCTGGGGTGTAGGTGCCAGATTTGCCCTGTCCAAAAATGCACTTCCTGAACTGTACTCAAAAAAATTAACCAGTGGGGTCGTTTGACTTGCACTCAGGAAAAATAGTGTCATCTGATTTGTGTAAAACAGACAAAATTTAATGAAAGTAAATTTATTAATTAAAAATGTTGATTTTTGATCCAAACAAAATGCAATACCAGTGACACTAATTGCTCTGAAATGTTTCAGTTTAACTTTGTCAACAACTGAATTTACATTTATGTAACCAGAGTTAGAGCCTGACTCTACTAATTTTGAGTGGCATATTTTAATGTAATAAATGGAGATTATTAAACAGTTTTTAGATGATTTGCCCAATAACTACTAATAGATATTGAATTTTAAAGTGTTTTTTGTTTTTGTTTTTTGCATGACTGAGGTTTAAATTCTACATTTTCAAACATTAACAGTGTTTACATTCACTGTATCTCTAGTGAGACACTCGAGTTAAAGGAAAAGTTCCAAATCAGATTACCAAACCATGTTAGTGTGTGTTGTGTTGGTACAGGTGGATCAGACACAGCCGTGCTGCTGGAGTGTTTCAACTCACTGTCCACTGTCTATTAGACAGTCCTACTTGTCTGGTCCCTCTTGTTGATGTAAAGTCAGAGACAGAAGCTGCATGTGTTGGTCTTCCTCTAGTCCTTCATCACTGGTCACAGGACGTTGCTGCCCACAGGACGCTGTTTGCTGGATATTTCTGACTGGTGGACTATTCTCAGTCCATCAGTGATGCTGATGTGTTTAAAAGCTCCATCAGCACTGCTGTGTCTGATACACTCGTACCAGAGCAACACACACTACTAACACACCACCACTACCACGTCAGTGCAGTATATAAACAATAATGTCTGCTCTGTGGTGGTCCTGTAGGGTCCTGACCATTGAAGAACACAGTGAAAGGAGGCTTAATGGAGTATACAGAGAAACCGATGGACTACAGTCTGGAATTATAGAACTACAGAGTGCTCCTATTTGGTCAGTTCTGATCAAATGTGCCAATATATATATTGAATCCCTCAAGCGCCGGTTATCGACATTGAAAAGTGTTTGATTTCAGTAATTGCTGTTATCATTTAATCGGCCAGGCCAGCTCTGAAACCTTCTCTGCTTTGACCTTCATGATATAGAAGAGCAGTGCCAGGTCCCGCTGTGCTGTGCCGTGCTCCATGAACGCAGATGAAAAATTCAGTGCCCTCCCGGAGCGCAGTGAGCAGCGCGTCCCTCCAGCACTTGCAGATTGAAGCTGATCTCGACGCTGCTTATGGATTCATGGGCAGAAAGAGAATGGCAGAGGAGGCCAAATCAAACGCGACAGGCACAGAACGAGCTCGGGCCAGAGTCTCGTAGCCCCTTGTTACAGCACAGACCATTAACCAATGAGAGAGAGGCAGAGAAAAAGGGGGAAGCAGAATCGTTGTACACCACCTGGCTTCAAGTTCAGACAAGCAGCCCCCCCAAACCCCCTCCACCCTAAAATTCCCCTCTCTGCACTGCCCACTTTTCAATTTTCCTGCAGAATATTAATCTTTAATAGGGTAATAATTGTGCTAGCATATTTGCTGTCACCCACCATTAGGCCAGATTAATTAGGCCATTTAGTTTAGCTTAAGAAAGTGTCGGCCATGAAGAATGGTGCGTGTGAAGGCAGAAGGCTGTGATCAGCGCAAGCTGCTTCATCCCATCTGAAATCACTTTCTCTTAGTCTCCTGTCCCTCAGCTCCTTGTACACGTGGCCAACGCCTCTCGGTCTCTGGCAGTTAGCCGCAAAGGCCATTATACACTGAACACGATGCAGCTAAATTTCAGACATTATCCTCGATATTTCTGTTTGCTGGGACGCACCAGAACCAGAGACGATCACATTAGGCTAAGAGAGTTATGTCATATGCTAAAGTTAAATTTAAAAAATTTAAATCTAAAGTTAAATGCGGTTATGATCTGGCTCCACTGCAACTCGGTGACCTGATTATCAGGTATGCTCCCTCAAAAGCCCTCAGGTTAGCCTACAGGAATATGCTGGTCGTACCTGCTGCCTGGCTTAAAAGTGGAAAGACGCTTTCATGCTGTGCCTCTCCCATTCTTTCACATCCCAGTGGTGTTCTGTTGGATTCAGATCCGGTGACTGGCTGGCACACCAAGGAACGCTGGACTCATTTTCATGTTCATGAGATCATATTGAAACATCTTTTGCTTTGAGTCATGGTGCATTATCACGCTGGATGAAGATGGATAAATTGTGGCCATGAAGGGATGCACATGGTCTGCAGCAGTACTCAAATAGGCTGTGGCAAGCAAGCAGTGATTGGTTTTAACAGACACAAAATGTGCCATGACAAACAGTGCACCACCTTTAGGCATGTCACAATAAACACATTATTCATTTATTGGACATCATATGGACGTGACCTCAATCATTTCATCAAGGAATGTTGACTTTATTTTATTATTTATTTAGGATATTTAAGCATTTATTTTACGATTCCAATTTCTGAATATTATTTATGTAATGATCTTAAAAAGAGTGCAATTGCATAATTATGCTATTATATTATCTTTATCTTTATAGAGGCACACACTTTGTTAGTACAGTTATATTATTTATTGTTAAAGTAAAACACTGGTCTAATTACCTCCACCAGCCTGGACTTTTGACACGAGGCAGAGTTGGGTCCATGGACTCATGCAGTTGGTGTCAAATTCTGATCCACCATCTGTGTGTCTTGAGAAACCAAGATTCATCAGACCAGGCTTTGCTCTTCTGGTCTTGTCTCGTTTTGGTCTGTGCCCCCTGTAGCCTCTGCTTTCTGGTCTTGGCTGATGGAAGCGGGACCCAACGTCATCTGCTGTAGTAGCCCATCTCATAACTCTCATAACAGAGTGGTTATCAGAGTTACTGTAGCTTTTCTATTGGCTTGAAACACTCTGGCTATTCTCTGTCGACCTCTCTCATTAACAAGGTGTTTCCGTCTTCAGAGCTGCAGCTCACTGGAGTTTTTTTCTTAGAATAGATGTTTTTTTTTCTTTCCTAGAGTAAACTCCAGAGACAGTCGTGCTGAAAATCCCAGGAGATCAGCAGTTATAGAAATGCTCAAACCAGCTGATCATCTAGTGGTTGACGTAAAATTGTAAAATTGTAAAATTGATACCACAGCTCAAGTAATTTTTGGTTGTCCACCAATGTTGCAGGTTTTTTTAATGACGATGAGAACGGAGTTAACATTTTACTTCATTTCTTTTCTCTCCTTTTTATCATAATTTCTCTTTGTTCAGAGGTGGTAAAGTTCTGGAGCATTGCCCCATCCTTTTCCTCCCGTGACCAACCACCTGCCAGACTCGATGTGTGTTTGTAAGCCGCTATCACAGCAGAGCACGCTGGTCTATCAAACCATTGTGCAGTTCTGTTACGAGCCCACTTTCGCCTCCTGCTCCCTCGCTGTAGCCGCCTGATTGCTTTGAGTGATTTGCATCTTGTGAAAATGCAGACAATTGTTTATTGCCATTGAGGTTTGCATTTAATTACTTTCCTCCATTGGTGGACAATGATAGAGTGGTTAGTGAAAGTATGCAGGGCTTTTTGTATTGAGGCAGCGGAGATGTTGATTAATCTGCCTCACTCACTCCTCTAAATGCATGCAAACTAAAGCAGCCTCCGGCAGTGAGGGACAGCGAGCTTGTACGTCCCCAAAGTAGCGCTGAACTGGAGGACTTTGCCTTTGAGTTCTCCTTGATCGGTGCCGGTGATTAGTTGGCCCATTTGGAGCTGGGCAGGCCTGTGCCCTTCAGCCGCCTGCTGGGCTTTTTTAAATCGAGGCAGGGGGCAAAGCGCTGGTCCCTCAGGTCTTATAGAGCTTACTGAGTGTAACAGTCCATCTTTTTAATGTCCAGAAGTTTACATTGTTGAAGTTGTAACATCTACAAGCAATTAAAATTTAGTTTTTTTGTCTGCTTTCAGCTAGAGCTGCAAAACATCATATTTCCTCTCCTTGTGATGCTGAAATGAAAAAAGCTGATTAATAAACCAGACAGTCCTGTCAGCCAGCATAGCTTTTATAGCTCTTTCTCCATTTAATTAGAGGAATCTAATCTCTAGTAAGGTTTTTATTAACAGCAGTTCTCTTATTAATTGTCATGCCAAGTACCTTATAGAAAGTCTAGGGCTGTCCTGATTTACTGAGTCAAACTTGCTGATTCTCTTTGACTGGTCAGTGCTTAGTTCTGTTAAAGTTCTGGTAAGAAGCAGAGACTGGTGGGACACCCATTCATGGGACACCCATTGTTTTTAAATAGCGGCTTAGGACTAAACCCAACTATCTAGAATCGGGAAGAACGGAATGGAAGAACATAAGGCATAGCAGAACTTAAGGCATGATCTCAACCAGACGAACCAGAACTCTGTGGTAAAACTAGGGAAGAAGCCAATGATGAAACTCTGAACAAGACACAAGATTAGAGCAGAACTCAGTGGTAGAACTAAGAACAGGGCAAAACCCAATGGTATATCTCAGTGGTAGAACTCAGAACACGACAGAACTTAGTCGTAAAACTTTGTAAAAGGCAGAACCCAATAGTATATCTCAGTGGTAGAACTCACACCAAGTCAAAACATAGTGGTGGAACTCAGAACAGAGTAGAAGCCAATAGTAGAACTCAGGACAGGACAGTACCCAGTAGTAGATCTCAGTGGTAGAACGGTAGAACGTCGTGGTAGTGGTAGACAGGGTGGAACGTAATGGTAGAAATCAGATCAGGTCAGAACTCGCTGGTAGAACTCAAGACAGAACAGACCCCTTAGTAGATATCTGTGGTAGACCTCAGAACAAGCCAAGACCATAATAATTGAACTCAGAACAGGGCAGAACTCAATGGTAGAACAGGCTAGAACCCATTCATACTTCATAGGCAGTTTTTTTTCTGGGAGATGTAGGGGTCTGTTGTTGGTGTGTCACTGTACAGTTTGGTGTTCAGTATTCAGTGTTTGCCCTTATTCACCTTTTTGATTACAGGATTGATAAACAGTGGCAGTCAGAGTCTTAACAGACTTAACAGACCATGTCCACATTCTCCAAACTGTGTCTGACCTCTTTCTCCTCCTGGAGCAGATCTGAGATGTTGGCTGTCCTTTGCGTGTTGTGTATTTTTTACTGTGGGTAATGCAGAATCTGTGTCACGAGGGACTAAAAGCCTGTTGTTGTCAATAGCTGTATTTTTTCCCCGCGAGGCAGCTGAAAATGAGGTCCAATCGAATGGATATTAAAGTCACAATAGACTGCTCCTGCTATTACGACCTGTCAGCCGCGGCCCCCGCTCGCTCTCCCCCCTCCCTCTCTCGCCAAGATTAGTCTTCACTGCTGAATATTTATGCACTTACTGTAGGCTTAACTTCGCAGTCAGCGCAGATCCATTTCTCTCCCCCTTTCTCCTCTTT
This sequence comes from Salminus brasiliensis, assembly GCF_030463535.1. NCBI lineage: Eukaryota > Metazoa > Chordata > Actinopteri > Characiformes > Bryconidae > Salminus > Salminus brasiliensis. The sequence continues at coordinate 11,520,330 of NC_132885.1, read as the reverse complement.
TTACTCCATCATGGCTGCTTTCTTAGGAGCTCCTCTCTGAAGATGAAGCTGCAGCTGACCAGTGCATCAGCCTGTCCGTGGGAATTTGAGGGATTATGTGGAGTGTGTTATTTGCTATGGCTTTCTGTCTTATCTGTAAAAGTTGCTAATATTTCTAAAATCTCTCTTTCTCTTTCTCCCTCTCCCTCTCTCTCTCTCTCCCGCTCTCTCTCTCAGGCATAGCTGGGATCCGGCAGGCTCGGGGGCAGCAGAAGCTCTTCACCATGGATGTGGATGAGGAGGAGAACATGAGTGAGTATCCGTGCACACCAGCAACTCACTCACACACACTTACAAGTGCACATACATATACACACAACCTAATATACACTCTCATGGATGCATACAGTCTAGTCCAAACCCCATTTACACACACTTATAGAAGGTTGCACACATATACAAACCTATATATGCAGCCTCATACTCACTCGTACAGTCTGTGTTCACACTAGACATGGTTCCCTCACGAAAGCGGCCATAAGATGGTCAGAAAATGAAAAGCTACAGCACAGCAGAACATTTTAAAATGTTAGCTAAAAAACTGTTATTAGCTGAACAGTCGGGTTGCAGTGCAAGGGGCTTGTGAAAAAAACAAGATGGAGGAACGAGTGCTGTTGGAATAAAATGGGCTTTTGAGTGAAATAAAGGAGGTGAATCAGAAATATTTAAATGATAATCAGTTAATGACCAAATCGAACAACCCAGAACAACACTAGAACATGGCAGAACCTAATGAGCCAAAACCTACAGTAGTATTGGAACTCAGGAAAGGGTAGACCTTAATGGTAGAACTGTGGATAGGACAGACCCTGATGGTAGAACTCCAAACAGATCAGAACTTCATCATAAAACTCTCCATAGTATAAACTCAGGACAGGGCAGAAGTCAACATTAAGTTTCAGGACCCTGCAGAAGCCAGTGGTAGAACTCAGGACAGGGTAGAACTGTAGATCGGGTAGTCCCTCATAGAATGAACTTCAAACAGGTCAGAACGTAATTCTAGAAAAATAATAGACACAGCAGGAACCAATGGTGGAATAACTCCGGGCAGTGCAGAAGCCAATGTTAGAAATCAGAACAGGGTGCAACTCAATGGTAGAAAGGACTTTAAGCGTGGCCGTAGAGATGGCTATGAAAGGTGACTTGAAATAAATCTGCATTGATGCCGTAGCCATGGAAATGAAAGGCTCAACATCAGCAACAACATCAGCTGGTGTGAAATCTTACAAATAAATACAGTGACTAAATTAACCAGCATTATTAAAAGGTTTGTGCTTTTTCTGTTGTAGGAAAACATTAGTCCACAGCAGCAGGAAGCGGCACGTTTCTTGCTGGCGTCCTGTCACGGTCCTTGCTTAAAGCACCTGGTGTAACAGCTAAGGCGTGCACTGATGGGGGGGGGGGGAAACAAGCCTAGTTTGAACACAGTCTAATACATGGCCTTATGTATCCTTTTGCACAGTCCCACAACACACCCTTATGTTGTGCCCTACAATGCACCCTGCACTTATAGACACCCCTTACAGTTTGATTTTCCCATGTTTCTCAATTCCCTGAGTCAAAACGTCTACAGTACAGTCCAAATAATGCAGTTTTTCAGAATGAACTTCATCATCTGCCCAGTTTCACTAGAAAGGCTTTCAAAAGATCTGAGCAAACTTTGAAGAGCTGATCATCAATGGTTTTGGAGGGAAAAGTGTAGAATTCCTCTACTATAGCACTATTCTTCAGTTAATTAAACATTCAGACTCCTCTCCATCTCCTAGATTTGGATCACATTCCAGTAATATCACTCACTAGTCAGGTCCTCTCTCGAGTCGTCCTCACACAATTGGAGTTAATTGATATTTGGGCAGATTTTGATCAAAGGGCTAAAGGAATAGACAACATCCTTTCAGAGTTTTTGAGGCCGTTGGCCGTATTCAGCTCAGTCATGAATGGAAGTGTGTGTAGATGGCTGCCAGGAAGAGCCGTTAACCCGGGAGAAATGGAGCTCTCCTTTGTCCCGTCACTTATGGGCTTCTCCCGAAAGCCGCTTACAATGACAGCCAAGGTCAGTTATTACCACCTCAAAGCGCAGGCACCAGTTTCTTATTTAGATTTTCTATAGATAAGCATGCTTTGATATTCCAGAGCTTTTCACACTCAGCCTGCAGATGATTCAGAGAGAATGCACAGGTCTGTCTGATCCGGTTTCCCTTTTGCTGTCGAGTGCACTAAACAGGGTCCGACAAATGAAGATGATGTAGAAAAAGAAAAGTCGTATCAAAACCTCATTTTATTTCCTCATGTTTTTATTTTTATACACCTTTTTAAAATGCCAACTGCCCTTTATATTGTAGGTGAATGTGAAGGAGAATAGTATGAGGTACTTGAGGTAAATCTTTATAGAAATCTGAAGCCATTGTCCACACATACACTAAACTTATTAAACAGCATTTTTTTTGTTGTTGCATTTTCTTAAAGTTTGTGGTTTTGTGACCGGTATGATGATTTATGGAAACAAGCTAAGGCAGACATTTGGGCATCGTTTACTAACGATACACTTTTTAAAAATTTAAAAGTAGTAAATATAGCCTTCAACCATAAAATTAAAAAAAATATTTTTTTGCAAATTCTGACCCAAATGTTGTTGTTTCATAATGTCAGAAGGGTTTGGATACTCTAAGCATTGCAATTGATTTATTATTTATTTAGATGTTGTTTTGGACAGAATCTGAGTTGTTCTTTGGGAAATTGGGCCCAGAACTGTTAGCTGCATCATATTTATATTAAGCTCTATCTGCTTTACATCATATTTATTTAAAAATCTTAATAAAGACTCCTGAGGCTTTTGGTTGGTCAGCATGAGATCTGTACCACCAAGAAAACTCTGAGAACTGTTTGCATGCTGGTAAACCCACATATGCCTGGCTAGAACCTATATGACCGCTTAACGGAGTTGAGAGGGTGGTGCATCATTCCAGTTCCAACACAGTGTTTATGAACGAGTCATAAGAAGGAAACCTTGACTGTGACCGAAGCTGAAACAGGATGGCTTCTATAGCAGGTTAATGATCCAAACCATACCCCAAAGTCCACCATGGACTACATAAAGAGACACAAACTACCCTGTAGATCGTAAAATAGACATTGAATAAAGTTTAAACAAGCATTGCATGCAAGATGACCAAAGAATATACCCAGTAGTCTAAAGACTTTATTTTAATACCTTTTTAAATTTATTTATGTGATAAAAGACAGAGTAACTGTACATTAGGGCTAGCTAAAAATATCATGTACAGAAGCTGTATTTACTACATCTCAATAAAATAGAAAGCCATGTTAAAGAAATAAAAATAGCCAATTTAGCAGAAGACCGTATATATCTACTGTTTATGTGAAGAGGAATAGAGGAATGGATGTTGATGCTTATATATGTATCCTCTATTAACACTTTTAAATGAAACTGGTGAAAACTGTGATTGGTATGCTGATGGTGTCGCACTGTTTGCAGGTTTCTATACCTCATTAAGTAAGGAAGAACGCTTCATTTAATTAAAGAGCAGAAGATGTGATTATGCTAATAACGAGTGTATGCTGTATGTTTACAATTAGCCCTCGTTGATTTAAAGCGCACCTCTTGTCACGCTGTGGAAGAGCGTGTAATCTGGTAGCGCATCAGCGAGTGTTCCACTCTGTTATAAGGGCAACTGAGAGAGGGAATATGAGGCCAGTCGCAGCCCCGGGGTTTGAGAGAGGCTAGGTTTGTAGGTGTGAGGTGTGTTTAATCACAGAATGCTCTCCGATCCAGATTAGTAGTGATACTCTCCCAGAACACAGAAATGACTGGCCTTTATGAAGTGGAGATAATTAGCACTCTTCCAGCATAGATGATGTCTCTTATAATCTGCCCTGAAACTCTGCTTGTGCTGTGAATGGCTTATTGCAGAAGTGCAGCAGGAAAGAGGATGGAGAGAGAGAGAGAGAGAGAGAGAGAGAGAGAGAGAGAGAGAGAGAGAGAGAGAGAGAGAGAGAGAGAGAGAGAGAGAGAGAGAGAGAGAGAGAGAGAGAGAGAGAGAGAGAGAGAGAGAGAGAGAGAGAGAGAGAGAGAGAGAGAGAGAGAGAGAGAGAGAGAGAGAGAGAGAGAGAGAGAGAGAGAGAGAGAGAATCAGCAAAGCTGAGGAGTTCCTTTATGCAAAAAGCTTAAGGCTCAGTCTTCATTCCTTTAGTTTGAGTTTTTTGGGGGGAACTTTTATTTCTTTATTTTAGTTTTAGGGTCACATACTGCTGACATTGTGGAACTACTGACATTTTGCTGGTTAGGACGATCATAAAGAGCATATCATCAGTGATGCATTTTTGAGATTTTGGCCTTTTTAGTTAAAATTACCCCAGAGTAGTTTTGCTTTCTCACGTTGGCCATAGAAAGATGCATCAACTGCTGGATCTGCTTATTTAGACTGGTACTTTATGTCTTGGTCTTTGCCAGTCATTGGAAAAATTACATACATACTACTCAAGGACTATATTAAATATCCTCTTTTTGGCTCAGAATTAAAAGGTATATGTATTTATTTTTTTTATTTTTTTACACAAAAAAGCTCTTGTGCCATTTCAGTCTCTGTTCTCTGCTGGAAACACTGCTCCAAATCTTTCCTTTAAAGATCGCAGGGTCCTGTCAGGATGCTTAACCACCTGACAAACCAAAATACATTCGGAGAAAAGCTTCAAATAGCCCACACTTATTAAGCTTAATGGGACAAGTAGGTCCCTTCCTCTCAGAGCATCCCAAAACTGCCAGTCTGAGGCCTAAACCTAGTTAGAGAAGTCTGAGGTTTCTCCTTGCTTGCTTTTGGGATGTGTCCTCCATTTTAAAATGCACAAGCTTGATGATGAATATTGGCTGCTTTTGTAAAACGAAAGGTTCGATGTTGTTTTGAAGTGGATGCAAGACCCAGAGGAGCATCTACAGACGTTAGATCTTTTAGGAGTCAGTGTTTTCTCCGTTCCCTGTGCAACATATCTGGGGCAGACGCACCGCCTCACTCTGCTGCATCAACATGTATTTTTGACAAGAAAAGGTTTTTTTTCCTGGTTAACCCCACTGAGGCAGATGTCAGAGTCTACAGATTAGATGGGTTGATGAGATGAGATCTCATTTAAGGGGCACACTCCGTTGCGTGTGTGTTTGCGCATATCGTGAAGAAGTTAAAAGATTGGCTTTTTTCCTGAGAATCAGTGATGTCTTGTCTTGTGAACTCTTTCCCTTTTTGTTTCTTTTATTTTATTTTGGTATTCCCTTTTCCCCACTGCCTTGTTCCCTGTATGATCCTGCAGTGTTTTCCCCGTGTCCCTGTCTGCTTCCTCTTCTTCACAAACGCTTCTCTCTCTCCCTGAGCGCCGAAAGGAGTAACCTAGCGAGCTTTTGCTGCAGGATGTTATAAATGAAAATTTAGCCAAAGTTCCATCAGCTTTGTCAACAGGGCATGATGTGTGTTCCACGGTCTGTTCTGCCCAGTAAGACGTCCGTATCGGTTTTTGTTCAGCACCACTGTCTAATCAGCAGAGCTAATGCTCATGTCAAGTCAGTTATTCTATCAAATATGATGTGCTGCTATCTTTTTTTTTTCTTTCTTTCAAATTCTCCCTCTCTCTCTCTTTCTCTCTTAGGCTATACTAAAATTGACTGACACTGTGCATTAACATGTAAATGTTCCCTAATCCAAATACACACTGCTTATACGGAAGGGTTTGCAGGAACGCTTTGCGTATCTCTGCTTTTCCCTGAAGAGTGCATTAACTTCATGTTTGGAATTAGAGAGACTCAGTGTAGGTTTAGGATGATATATGATTTGTGTTAAAGACTTGTGTTGAAATCTAGTATCTTCACGTTGGTCATAGTCTAAACCTATGCCGTAAAATTGATTTATGTAGTTCAGTTTCACTGCATATGGAGCCGTTCTCGGCATCCTGAATGCATAATATACGCCTAGTTAATATTTAATGACTGATAATCTAGAATGCTATACTTCATCCTCTCGTCTATTTGTGCTATGAAATGATCCACATTGCTCTTATATAAAGAGTTGTAGTGACATTGACGATGTATAATTCTCCTAGTTTCTGTCTCATTGAATGAAAAAACATTGTGCTCTAGATTCTCAGCCTCAAAAAAGGAACACACATCACTTGTTCAGTTACAAAGAAAGATAAAGGAATCTATAAATTTTACATTTACAAGATCCTGCAACGAAGGCGTTGTAAGTTACTCTTTCTGGGCATCGCAGGTTCCTGCAGCACCGACGTCAAGGAAAACCGCAACCTGGACAACGTCTCCTCCAAGGAGGCGACAGGCATGCCCGAGCAGCTCCCTAATGGCGGTGGAGGAGGCGGGCGTAAGCGCCCCCTCGAGGAGGGCAATAATGGTCACGCGCACCCCAAATTCAGGCCCAAGAAGCGCAAGAAAACCCCAGGGCCTGTTCTGCCCAAGAACGCTCTGATGCAACTAAATGAGATCAAGCCGGGTCTGCAGTACAAGCTGCTGTCCCAGACCGGCCCGGTGCACGCCCCCGTCTTCGTCATGACTGTGGAGGTGAACGGGCAGCTCTTTGAGGGATCGGGCCCCACCAAGAAGAAAGCCAAACTAAACGCAGCTGAGAAGGCACTGCGCTCCTTTGTGCAGTTCCCCAACGCCTCCGAAGCGCATCTGGCCATGGGCCGCACGCTGACGGTCAACACGGACTTCACCTCGGACCAGGCCGACTTCCCCGACATGCTCTTCAATGGCTTCGAAACGCCCGCACCGCCCGAAGACCCCTTCTATCTGGGCTCTAATGGCAACGGCTCCTTAAACCCACTGGGAGAGTACCTGGTGCCCCCTGCCGCAGGCACCAACAGCCTGGCACAGGCTCCGCTGCCCCCTCCCTCTTCCTTCAGCTCGTCCTCCAGTGGCAAGAACCCAGTCATGATCCTCAACGAGCTGAGGCCGGGCCTCAAGTACGAGTTTGTGTCTGAGAGTGGTGAGAGCCACGCCAAGAACTTTGTCATGTCTGTGACTGTGGACTCGCAGACCTTCGAGGGTTCAGGCAGGAACAAGAAGCTGGCCAAAGCCCGAGCTGCACAGGCCGCCTTGTCCGCACTATTCAACATGCAGCTGGACCAGACGCCATCCCGCCAGCCCATCCCCAGAGAGGGTCTGCAGCTGCACCTGCCTCAGGTACGTCCAATTTGCACCTTACCAAATTCTGCTGTCTGAATAGACTTCTGAAGTCTTGTGTAATTCTATAAACATGCCCATATTGGGAACTCCTGGTCTAAGCTGGATTTCTGCACTGCAGAAATAAATAAATTTTTTTATAATTGCTGTCAGACCCTATGAAATTCAAATAATAGTACATTTTTTTATCTGAATGCCACCGGATCCTCTAAATTATAAGGACATTAATGAGTGAAAATACAGACGTTGCCAGATCCACTCTACAAGCAAGCTAATGCCCCTCTGGATTAAAATGATACACTAAAAGCGTCACACACTACTAAAATTTAGCATGATTATATATCAACACCAGCTATCCAAGATGTACTGGGTACATTCACTACTGCCTTACAGTTACCTCCTTAGATAAAACGTGTGTGCTGGTTGGGATACTGTATTGAGGTTGCCAGTCTTATGTCAGTTCAGTTGGCAGTAGTGTTAGCTCGCACATGGCACAATTTGTATTTGGACTCATTAATGGATCTTGTGGCATATGAGAGAGAAATGATTACACAAGATTACACATCAAGGTTGGCAGATATTTTTTGATAATGCCATTCAGTTCTGCCATCAGTTCTGACACTGGCACCAGAATGAATTCATAGCTTCAGTGGTCTATGTGCGCATTTCTAAACAGGGATGATCCGATCCAGTGGTTCGGAATCAGTGGGAACCAGACATATTCTGATACATCTGGTATCAGCTATTTTAAGCTTGCTCCTGTTCTGATCCTTTATTTTTCTTATGCTCCGATATAATGGAAAATGACAACTTGAGCATGCAGCATCTAAGCTTACTGCAATCGAAAAACATGCAGGAAAAAAATTATTCCTGCAACATTTTTAGAAAAGATCACAATTATCATTTGAAATGACATGCACATATTCAAATGAAATGATTTGTCTGCAGTATTTAAAAGTAATAGGTTGTAAAATAACCAGGGAGCAGGAGATCAATCAAACTAACACCTAATCTGCATTGACCACACTGTAGAACAGTAAATAAAATAAGTATAAATAAATTAATAAAGATTGTCTTACAGAAACATCAGTCTAGAATGATGCATTAAAAACATTTTAAAAACAAAGATATTCACTGTAGTATAAATTGTCAGATTAGCATATGTAAATTGTATGCTTATGGTTACTATTGTAAGACTGCATCGGCTTGGATTGGATTGGGGGGACAGCAGACAGTGACTGAAAGTCCTGGAAGTAAACTGCCCTGCACATTTCAGTGCTTCCCCTGCTCCCAACACACCTGATTCAACTAATTAGCTTTCAGACCTTTCAGAGTTGCAGAGGGTGTTAAAGCAGGGAGTCCACTAAAATGTGCAGGACAGAGTGGCTCCAGGACCAGGGCAGTGTTCCCACAGTTTCACAACAACAATATAAATGGTATTGTTATGGATACATACCAAAAACATGAAAGTTTGCACATTTCTGCTATTTATTTAAAAAAAATCCATTCATCTGGCATACCCATCCAGTGGATTTTGTGATGTGCTTGCAAGCTTTAGGCATATGAGATTCAACACAGTACCAGCTGACCCACAGAATGACAACTCATAGTGACACAACATTTGTGAGATTTGTGCACATTGTGTATTTTATTGTTTAATAGTAATACTTTATTACACAAAACTATTATTACATGCATCCCGCAGTCCCTTCACCTCCCTGGTCCTCTTAATGATGGGTTTAATGTTAATTAATAAAATGCTAATGAATGCTGCTGGATGTCCATTTAAATGTCTTCACCACTGTGTATTTTGTTCTGCCCGTCTCTGGATTTTCTGAATTGCGCATTACTGCTGAACTATGCCCCAGCAAAGTTATGGTTAAAAGGGGCTGCTCACACTCTGGAAGTAAACACTTAACCTTTAAGTAGTCTAATATTAAAATTTGAATACATTTGTACATTTTCTGAAGTTTTAGATTTCTTGGCAGGTTTCCATTCTGATAACACTTTGTTGTTGAACTAAATCTAACCTTCTGAACACTTTTATTTTATCCCTCTCCACCGTCCCCGATCAGACGGTTAGATAGAGCGTAGCCGTATCGGACGTCTTAAGATTAGCTAACTGATCCAAAAAATGAGGAATCAGTCGCTCACCCCTCCGTAGTATTTGATATATTGGCGCCGAACTCTGAGGAGACTTGTCAAAGATAAGTTCTTTATCAAAGGCTTTGTGATTGATTCTTAAACACAATGCCATAACTTTATGCCCATCTTCATTACGCCTGAAGCCTAATTGAAAAGGAAGATGAATGATAAAAAGAAAAGCAGTGACACCGAGCAGGAGGCTTAAAGAAGTGGAGTCCCATGTGTTTGTGGAGCAAAACCGACTATTTACACCTTTCCTAACCCTTTTGTTAATCCCGCTTTCAGATAAGGCCGGGGACCGAGGCTGGCCCAATCTTAATTAACATCTCCCTCTGAACCGTGTCAAAACAAGAGCGTTTAGCTGCAGTCTGGCTGCTGCCTGTCCGCTGAAGAGTGCTGCTGTCAGGCTCTGTTTCCAGCACTGATGCCTCGTGGGCTGCTCGCGTGCCTGACAGGCTCAGAGCCAAGAACACGGAGCTCTATTAGCAGAACACCCCTCCTTCCCCAGCCTCCCCTCAGCCCAAACCTCAGGATTTAACGTGCTGTCAGTCCAGCTTTGTGCAGTGTGGGTAAATTTGTTTTAGGTAGATGGCGTAAAGGTGGCTAGGATGAAAGCTATTAGTGGGACGTGGCGTCTGTCATCAGTCGACTGATTACACCAGTCATGCGTTCCGTGTGCACATACAGGCAGGCGAGAAGTCTCGTCCGGTGAAATGGCAGTCCATCAAAACGGAAACCGTGCTATTTATTTTTGGCCCTTTTATTAATCTCTCCTGCGAGTCTCGCTCCGGTCTCTTTGCGCAGCCGTAACCTGCCTTATCCGTCTGTCACTAGTTTGTTTAATTCAGCCTCCTGCTCTCAGGGCGTGAAATGGCAGTGTGTAATTGGCCAGTGAATGTGCAGCCTGTTAATATTTATTTAATGCACCTTCAGATGAAAGACGCCCCCTGCTGGTAATGGCGAGTTTGATCGGCAGGGTTAAAAATGTTCTTCTTCTGTTTTGAAGGGCTTCATTCTCTTCCTCCACGGCACAGAACATCAGCTCGCTCTCCTGCTTCCCGAACTCACATTAACTGTCTACTGCTGAGTGATTCTGAAGTACTGAGGAAGCGATGTTGGACTAATGTCTCTAATTTGTGCCCATTCAGCCAGTGACTTCTCTCTGGCATAATCATTTTCCACCATTTTAGCAGAGGAGAATGGAGCGTAAGAGAAAAGACACTGGCGGAGAGAACGAAATGCCTGAATCTCTTGGCAGGTGATGGCAGATTAGACAGTATTTTCCACAGCTGGGAGACACAACTACTTGTGTCACTGTGAACCTCAGAACCATGAGTTCAGTACAGTTTCATGTATGTAGCACTTTCCAAATCTCAGATTTTCCTCCTCTGTTAACTTCACTGATCAATCTTCTCTGGAGCTTGACCCTAGATATCATAAACCATGCGTGTCAAAGATCTCAGCTCTCCACTTCTCAGTGAATTAAACATAACTGGCTGTGTGTTCTCTCAGGTTCTAGCGGACGCTGTCTCCCGTCTCGTGGTGGACAAGTTCAGCGAGCTCACGGACAACTTCACATCCCCTCACGCGCGGCGGAAAGTGCTGGCTGGGGTTGTCATGACAACAGGTAGGCTGTGCCTCCACGCGCCGTCAAACACACGAGGCTAGGTGTTTCTCCATGCTCTTCATCTTCAAATGCACCTTAGGCTGTGTTCATTCATCTGCCCTGCCAACTGCAACTGCTACCGAGGCTGCTGATCATTACATTTAATGGACACGCTTGTAGACGGGTACAGGAGAACATACTTTCACGTTGCACATTTCTATTACATTTGATATACATTTGATTTCGGTTGCTAACTGTACAAAAAAAACAGCACCTACAGTCATGTGAAAAAGGTTAGGACACTCCATGAAAACCTTTGTTCTTTAAAATATTTAAGCATATGGACATTTGAGCACTACTTGAACAATATTGGGATGGAGGTAATATAACTGAACCAATACAACTAAGAAAAATGTCTTAGAAATATAATGAATAAAAATAAAATTTTCTTGTGAAAAAAAAAGTTTGGACACCCCCACATTTAATTCTGCTTCAAATACATGAAATTAGAATGAGGTGCACCTCATTAGCTGCAGATGATTATGATTTTGGAGGAGCCTGTCTTATTTAAACCTAATGCTTTTATTTTTGGTTTGCTCTTGATTGGTAAAGTGAGATCCAAAAAGCTTTCTGAGGCCTTCAGAAAGAAAGCTGTAGATGTGTACGAGTCTGAGAAGGAATTTAAAGAACAATTAGAAATTCCACTGTCCGTTTTTATTTCTTACAAGAAAATTGCAGTTCTGTTAATTACATTTTACGAATGATTTTTAAAAGACAGTTCTTAAGTTTTATTGGTTTAGTTATATTACAATCTATTTAGTTATATAACAATCTATTGTTTAAATGTTTGTATGTAAAATTATATCAAAAGTAATTATCGAATCCAATGCCATTGGATAACATTATTGAGGTTAGAAATATGTAATAAAAAGGAATATCATATATTACATATATAATATATTTATTGTTTTAGATGCACAGCTCTACTTTATGTAATGTCCTTAAAGCTGTTTGTGTGTTTTGGTCTCAATACTTTCAAAGTTCATTGTAAAGGTTACAGTGTTATCCTTTAATACCTGCTGTCTATAGCACCTGGGTTCTACTACCTGGCCAGAAAAAAAATCAAAAGCATCAAATCAAAACATGATGAGAAAGAAAGTTATTTTATTTAATGTATTACTGCTGTTTGAAACTGACATTTAAAACACTGTTTTTTCTTAGTAAAATCATTTACATTGATGAAAAAAGCTTTGATGAAATTGTTTTTCTATTGGCTCATGTCTAATGCAGGTGTTTGATTTAGCTGTTAAAATAGTGATAGTTTTGTAACTGGATATCCATACAAGGCCACCTCTGTAATAGAAGTCATGCTTTGGAATTACTTTGGATGTGATGTAGCCAAAAAAATAGTCTGCATGAAACCTTTGGGTGCAGAGTACGTCACTTAATACAGAATAAGTTCAAAAATCTGTTAGAAATGCTTTACATTTCCATCAAATTATAACACTGAAGCTCAGCTCCATGTTACATAACTCTGAATGTAACCGTGCTCAGGGTTACCCCAGGTTATGGGAGATTCATGTCAGAGAGCTATATGTGGTGATCTGACTAGGAGTTCAGCACATGTCTGATCCTAGTCCCCTCCCCCCATCTCAGCTCTCCTCTCTGCTATGTCCTCAGGCACTGATGTGAAGGAGGCCCAGGTCATCTGCGTCTCCACGGGAACCAAGTGCATAAACGGCGAGTACATGAGTGACCGTGGCCTGGCACTTAATGACTGCCATGCTGAGATCATCGCCCGCCGCTCACTCATTCGATACCTGTACATGCAGCTGGAGTTCTTCCTTAGGTAAGAGATGTAGTGCCATTTATACTGTTGGTGAGGGCTGTATTCAATCAGAGTATGACGCTTTCTGTAAGTGGATCCTATTCAATGCACTGTACACTGTACTGTTCTCTACGTACTTCAGAGAAATCTGTTTCTTCCTTGTGTAGTAACAACAAAGAGGAGCATCAGAACTCCATCTTCACGCGGTGTGAGAAACATGGCTACCGGCTGAAAGACAACGTTCAGTTTCACCTGTACATCAGCACGTCACCGTGTGGAGACGCTCGCATCTTCTCCCCTCATGAGGCAGGCGTTGAGGGTAAGAGAGCATTAGAACCATGGCCTGCTGTTGCGCACAGTACAATCAGTATGTTGTAATATTGGTCCTTCTGTAGCTGTTTTCAGGTGCTTTAATCATACTGTGTTCTTCACAGTGTTTTAAATAAATACATTGTATGTTATTTAATTGTAAGTCAAAAGCAGTGACATTCCAGCCTAGACAAGGAATCTAACCTCTAATTTCCGATGTGCGGAGTGGAGATGTTTTCCACTGGGTTCACATTGTTTTCCTGGGGACCTCATACTTGGGCCTGACCCAGCATGGGAGAAACTTGGTTATTAGTGAATAGTTGAATCAGGTGTGCTTGATGAGGGAAAGTACGAAAACGAGCATTTGTATTAGCGTACCCTGGACTGGGGCTGGGAACTCTTTCAGCAGACTCAGCAGAATAAAGCACTTGCCCTATGGACAGGGGTTGCAAGCCATGCCTCTTTGCCATCATCGGCCAGAGTCAAAGAGAGCACAATTGGCCGTGCTCTTTCTAATGGGTAGATCTTGTGGTGCTCTTTCCCCTCATCACTCTTAAGTAATGTTGGCCAGCATAGGCATCTTAAGTTAACTGGTGTGAGGTAGCTGGGGACCTGATGCTATTCTATGAGTGTGCTTTTCTCCAAACACATCAGCGTCAGTTTAAAGAGAGGTGGTGGCTGGCTTTGCATGTATCCTAGTGTCTGGAGCATTGCTAGTGCTAGGCAGAGCTATGACTGAGTTGGTTCATTCGCAGTACCAAATTGGGAGTAAAAAAAAGGGAATATGCGACAAATACATTTATGAAAAAGAAATGCTCAGCACTACTGGATCAGCTACAGATAGGTCATTAATTGTTATTTGTAATTATCTGCTGTAATTTCAATTTAAATCTGTAAATTAGTCTATATTTCAGACACCGATATATCAGGCATGCTTTTTTTCAGTGCTCACTATAATTGTCCCCACAAAGTAGCTTAATAGAGGCCTGTGTAACTCCCTAATGAGAGAGCGAAGTGCAACAGCGACAAGGAAAGATCTCCAGAGAGTGTGATCAATAAACATTGAGAGGAATCAAGACTCAGAAGAGAATTCCCACCAGATAGTACTTACAATCATTTCTGAAAGGTTTTGAACAGAGATAATCTGATCATACTGAGGAGAAGCTTTGTGAGAGAGGCCAGTGACTAATGGAAACCGTGTGCGGGGTCCAAGGGGGCACCTGATTGTTGTAGACAAATTCAGCATGTAGAAGATATGAGAACATGACATCTCTTTCATCTCCCCTTAGCAGGATGACGGCTTTCCAAAAATGATTTATTCAACCTCTTGTTCGGAAATTAATTATCAAAGCCTAATAATTGAATTCATTTAAGCTTAGGATGTTTTCCCCTTGTGATCAGTCTCGTTTAATTAGAATTTCATTCAACTGTCTGCCCATGTTTTGAAAACAAATTTCAATAGTCTTTTTAATTAGCCAGCTTTGTCCCTTTTTTTCCCCCCTCTGCGTCTGATTAATTCTGCTCTGCGAGTGTCATGTGTGAATCATTGTGTGTTCAACTGCTTCCTATTGTGTGATGCACAATTACTCCGATGTGCATCGCCAGGAACGCTGTAGAAGAACAGCATGCGCTGCACGTTCATGAAAATTGTAAATGAGGAAGCTCGTTGTCGGTGTTGGCAGTTCACTAATGTCAACAAACTGAGAGGTGATGGATTGGCCTGTTGTTGGGAATCCTTGGCTAACTCCTCTCTCCTTTATCATCAGACCAGGGAGACAGACACCCAAACAGAAAAGCCCGGGGTCAGCTGAGGACTAAGATCGAGTCTGGGGAGGGAACCATCCCAGTGCGCTCCAGCAACACCATTCAGACGTGGGATGGCGTTCTGCAGGGAGAGAGACTCCTCACCATGTCCTGCAGCGACAAGATCGCCAGGTAACAGATGTTAAAAAATGCACACAAAGAAAGCAACACGTCTAGACTCGTGCACTGCTGGGAAGTGTCTTCATCTGGTTCTCTTTACGCAGTTTTGGGAACACTTTATTTTGATGGTCCACGGTCAATGCTTTGTAGATGTTCACTTGTAGATGTTACCACTCAACTGGACTGTCCATTAAATTCTGCAACCCTAGAACTAAAACTGACTCTTAAGCCTAACCTTTACTTCACCCCAACATGCCTAATGCCAACTTTAAACCGGGTCCTAATTGTAACCGTTACCCTGACTGAGTTTCACCAAATCGTTCAGAAGAAGTTTGGAAGCAACGATTGTAGATGCAGGAAGAACAGTGGAGAATTTACAAAGCTGTAAATTCTCCAAATTGTAAATTACCCATTTAAAGTTTGGTGTATTAAAATGTATTACAATTACTATCCAGAATACTTCGTAATCCAAGAGTGGTGATCAAAAAAGTGGATTATTTATTTATTTAATTATTTAACATATATGTATGTTTCATATACAATAGTTTCATCATCAACGCAAAGATCATTTGCCCATATCAAGAGCCATTACATCATTCAAATACATTCATTATTTGTATAAGAATCTCTCTGTATAACCATGGCCTTTACTAAAAACCTCTGAAGAACTGTTTTTAGGATGTATAACACCTAAATGTTGTTTCCAATTTTATCTTGAGAGACATCTAAAAAAAAAAAAAAATCCTGATGTCTAGATCAAAGTTTGTC